>NW_028225846.1:40000-136050 GCF_052327205.1 Somniosus microcephalus | reverse complement strand
GTGAGTGTGTGAGAGAGAGAGACTGGGGAGTGTGAGAGAGAGAGAGAGACTGGGAGTGTGTGAGAGAGAGAGACGGAGTGTGTGAGAGAGAGAGACTGGGAGTGTGAGAGAGAAGGACATTTGTGAGTGTGAGAGAGAGATTGGGAGTGAGAGAGAGAGAGATTGGGAGTGTGTGAGAGAGATTGGGAGTGTGAGAGAGAGATTGGGAGTGTGAGAGAGAGTTTGCGAGTGAGCGAGAGAGAGACTGGAGTGTGAGAGAGAGAGAGAGGGATTGGGAGTGTGAGAGAGATTGGGAGTGTGAGAGAGGCGAGAGATTGGGAGTGTGAGGAGAGACATTGGGAGTGTGAGAGTGAGAGAGAGATTGGGAGTGTGAGAGAGAGAGACTGGCAGTCAGAGAGAGAGATTGGGAGCGTGAGAGAGAGAGAGATTGGGAGTGTGAGAGAGAGAGACTAGGAGTGTGAGAGAGAGAGAGAGAGACAGGGAGTGAGAGAGAGAGATTGGGAGTGTGAGAGAGAGAGAGATTGGGAGTGAGAGAGAGAAACTGGGAGTGTGTGAGAGAGAGAGACTGGGAGTGTGTGAGAGAGAGAGACTGGGAGTGTGAGAGAGAGATTGGGAGTGTGAGAGAGAGAGAGATTGGGAGTGTGAGAGAGAGAGAGATTGGGAGTGTGAGAGAGAGAGTTTGAGAGTGAGCGAGAGAGAGACTGGGAGTGTGAGAGAGAGAGGGATTGGGAGCGTGAGAGAGAGAGAGATTGGGAGTGTGAGAGAGAGAGATTGGGAGTGTGAGAGAGAGATATTGGGAGTGTGAGAGAGAGAGATTAGGAGTGTGAGAGAGAGAGATTGGGAGTGTGAGAGAGAGAGAGAGAGATTGGGAGTGTGAGAGAGATTGGGAGTGAGTGTGAGAGAGATTGGGAGTGTGAGAGAGATTGGGAGTGTGAGAGAGAGACTGGGAGTATGTGAGAGAGAGAGACTGGGAGTGTGAGAGAGAGAGATTGGGAGTGAGAGAGAGAGAGATTGGGAGTGTGAGAGAGAGAGACTGGGAGTGAGAGAGAGATTGGGAGTGTGAGAGAGAGAGAGATTGGGAGTGTGAGAGAGAGAGAGACTGGGAGTGTGAGAGAGAGAGAGAGACTGGGAGTGAGAGAGAGAGACAGACCATACCTTGGTGCCAAATATGTAACAACATGTCACAACCTGAGGACTGTTTAAAATTAATACTGAATGTACCCACTGATGTACAAAGACTGTTTAAATTAATATTGCTTCAAGTATTATTGTGTGTACCCAACGAAGGTCAGAATTGTTTGACACCTACAGAATGCCGGAAAACTGTACTTTTTTGTTATGTAAGCTTTGGCAATATGGTTCCCTGTAAACTTTCATGCCAATAAATCATTTGAATTGAAGAAAAAAATTGATTGATTGGGAGTGTGAGAGAGAGAGATTGGGAGTGTGAGAGAGAGAGACTGGGAGTGTGTGAGAAAGAGAGACTGGGAGTGTGAGAGAGAGAGATTGGGAGTGTGAGAGAGATTGGGAGTGTGAGAGAGAGAGACTGGGAGTGTGTGAGAGAGAGAGACTGGGAGTGTGAGAGAGAGAGATTGGGAGTGTGAGAGAGAGAGATTGGGAGTGTGAGAGAGAGACTGGGAGTGGAGAGAGAGAGACTGGGAGTGAGAGAGACAGAGATTGGGAGTATGAGAGAGAGACTGGGAGTGTGAGAGAGAGAGAGAGACTGGGAGTGAGAGAGAGAGATTGGGAGTGTGAGAGAGAGAGATTGGGAGTGTCAGAGAGAGAGACTGGGAGTGTATTAGAGAGAGAGACTGGGAGTGTGAGAGAGAGATTGGGAGTGTGAGAGAGATAGAGGGAGATTGGGAGTGAGAGAGAGAGACTGGGAGTGAGAGAGCGAGATTGGGAGTGTGAGAGAGAGAGATTGGGAGTGTGAGAGAGAGAGACTGGGAGTGTGAGAGAGAGACACTGGGAGTGAGAGAGAGAGATTGGGAGTGTGAGAGAGATTGGGAGTGTGAGAGAGAGAGAGACTGGGAGTGTGTGAGAGAGAGAGACTGGGAGTGTGAGAGAGAGATTCGGAGTGTGAGAGAGAGAGATTGGGAGTGTGAGAGAGAGGGATTGGGAGCGTGAGAGAGAGAGAGATTGGGAGTGTGAGAGAGAGAGAGATTGGGAGTGTGAGGGAGAGATATTGGTATTGTGAGAGAGAGAGATTGGGAGTGTGAGAGAGAGAGAGATTGGGAGTGTGAGAGAGAGAGATTGGGAGTGAGAGAGAGAGATTGGGAGTGTGAGAGAGATTGGGAGTGTGAGAGAGAGACTGGGAGTGTGTGAGAGAGAGAGACTGGGAGTGTGAGAGAGAGAGAGAGACGGGAATGTGTGTGAGAGAGAGAGACTGGGAGTGTCTGAGAGAGAGAGACTGGGAGTGTGAGAGAGAGACATTTGGAGTGTGAGAGAGAGAGATTGGGAGTGAGAGAGAGAGAGATTGGGAGTGTGAGAGAGAGATTGGGAGTGTGAGAGAGAGAGATTGGGAGTGTGAGAGAGAGTTTGGGAGTGAGCGAGAGAGAGACTGGGAGTGTGAGAGAGAGAGAGAGGGATTGGGAGTGTGAGAGAGATTGGGAGTGTGAGAGAGCGAGAGATTGGGAGTGTGAGAGAGAGATATTGGGAGTGTGAGAGAGAGAGTTGTTGGGAGTGTGAGAGAGAGAGAGATTGGGAGTGTGAGAGAGAGAGATTGGGAGTGTGAGAGAGAGAGACTGGGAGTGTGTGAGAAAGAGAGACTGGGAGTGTGAGAGAGAGAGATTGGGAGTGTGAGAGAGAGAGAGAGATTGGGAGTGTGAGAGAGAGAGATTGGGAGTATGAGAGAGAGAGAGATTGGGAGTGTGAGAGACACAGAGATTGGGAGTGTGAGAGAGAGATTGGGAGTGTGAGAGAGAGATTGGGAGTGTGAGAGAGATTGGGAGTGTGAGAGAGACTGGGAGTGTGTGAGAGAGAGAGACTGGGAGTGTGAGAGAGAGAGATTGGGAGTGTGAGAGAGAGAGAGATTGGGAGTGTGAGAGAGAGAGAGATTGGGAGTGTGAGAGAGAGACGGAGTGAGAGAGAGAGAGATTGGGAGTGTGAGAGAGAGAGATTTGGAGTGTGAGAGAGAGAGAATGGGAGTGTGAGAGAGAGAGAGATTGGGAGTGTGAGAGAGAGAGAGATTGGGAGTGTGAGAGAGAGACTGGGAGTGTGTGAGAGAGAGATTGGAAGTGTGAGAGAGAGAGATTGGGAGTGTGAGAGAGAGAGATTAGAAGTGTGAGAGAGAGAGAGATTGGGAGTGTGAGTCAGAGATGGGGAGTGTGAGAGAGAGAGAGATTGGGAGTGTGAGAGAGAGAGATTGGGAGTGTGAGATAGAGAGTTTGGGAGTGAGCGAGAGAGAGACTGGGAGTGTGAAAGCGAGAGAGAGGGATTGGGAGTGTGAGAGAGAGATTGGGAGTGTGAGAGAGAGAGATTGGGAGTGAGAGAGAAATATTGGGAGTGTGAGAGAGAGAGAGGTTGGGAGTGTGAGAGAGAGAGATTGGGAGTGTGAGAGAGAGAGAGATTGGGAGTGTGAGAGAGAGAGACTGGGAGTGAGAGAGAGAGATTGGGAGTGTGAGAGAGAGAGAGATTGGGAGTGTGAAAGAGAGAGAGACTGGGAGTGTGAGAGAGCGAGACTGGGAGTGAGAGAGAGAGAATGGGAGTGTGAGAGAGAGAGATATTGGGAGTGTGAGAGAGAGAGAGACTGGGAGTGTGTGAGAGAGAGATTGGGAGTGTGAGAGAGAGATTCGGAGTGTGAGAGAGAGAGAGATTGGGAGTGTGAGAGAGAGAGATTGGGGGTGTGAGAGAGAGAGTTAGGGAGTGAGCGAGAGAGAGACTGGGAGTGTGAGAGAGAGAGAGGGATTGGGAGCGTGAGAGAGAGAGAGATTGGGAGTGTGAGAGAGAGAGAGATTGGGAGTGTGAGAGAGAGATATTGGTATTGTGAGAGAGAGAGAGATTGGAAGTGTGAGAGAGAGAGAGATTGGAAGTGTGAGAGAGAGAGATTGGGAGTGAGAGAGAGAGAGATTGGGAGTGTGAGAGAGATTGGGAGTGAGTGTGAGAGAGATTGGGAGTGTGAGAGAGATTGGGAGTGTGAGAGAGAGACAGGGAGTGTGTGAGAGAGAGAGACTGGGAGTGTGAGAGAGAGAGACTGGGAGTGTGTGAGAGAGAGAGACTGGGAGTGTGTGAGAGAGAGAGACTGTGAGTGTGAGAGAGAGAGATTTGGAGTGTGAGAGAGAGAGATTGGGAGTGTGAGAGAATGAGAGATTGGGAGTGTGAGATAGAGATTGGAAGTGTGAGAGAGAGAGAGAGATTGGGAGTGTGAGAGAGAGATTGGGAGTGTGAGAGAGAGAGATTGGGAGTGTGAGAGAGAGAGTTTGGGAGTGAGCGAGAGAGAGACTGGGAGTGTGAGAGAGAGAGAGAGCGATTGGGAGTGTGAGAGAGATTGGGAGTGTGAGAGAGCGAGAGATTGGGAGTGTGAGAGAGAGATATTGGGAGTGTGAGAGAGAGAGAGATTGGGAGTGTGAGAGAGAGAGAGATTGGGAGTGTGAGAGAGAGAGATTGGGAGTGTGAGAGAGATTGGGAGTGAGAGAGATTGGGAGTGTGAGAGAGAGAGACTGGGAGTGTGTGAGAGAGAGAGACTGGGAGTATGAGAGAGAGAGATTGGGAGTGTGAGATAGAGATTGGAAGTGTGAGAGAGAGAGAGAGATTGGGAGTGTGAGAGAGAGATTGGGAGTGTGAGAGAGAGAGATTGGGAGTGTGAGAGAGAGAGTTTGGGAGTGAGCGAGAGAGAGACTGGGAGTGTGAGAGAGAGAGAGAGCGATTGGGAGTGTGAGGGAGATTGGGAGTGTGAGAGAGCGAGAGATTGGGAGTGTGAGAGAGAGATATTGGGAGTGTGAGAGAGAGAGAGATTGGGAGTGTGAGAGAGAGAGAGATTGGGAGTGTGAGAGAGAGAGATTGGGAGTGTGAGAGAGATTGGGAGTGAGAGAGATTGGGAGTGTGAGAGAGAGAGACTGGGAGTGTGTGAGAGAGAGAGACTGGGAGTATGAGAGGGAGAGATTGGGAGTGTGAGAGAGAGAGAGATTGGGAGTGTGAGAGAGAGAGAGACTGGGAGTGAGAGAGAGGGAGATTGGGAGTGTGAGAGAGAGAGATTGGGAGTGGGAGAGAGAGAGATTGGGAGTGTGAGAGAGAGAGACTGGGAGTGTGAGAGAGAGAGAGATTGGGAGTGTGAGAGAGAGAGAGATTGGGAGTGTGAGAGAGAGACTGGGAGTGTGTGAGAGAGAGATTGGGAGTGTGAGAGAGAGAGATTGGGAGTGTGAGAGAGAGAGATTAGAAGTGTGAGAGAGAGAGAGATTGGGAGTGTGAGTCAGAGATGGGGAGTGTGAGAGAGAGAGAGATTGGGAGTGTGAGAGAGAGAGAGATTGGGAGTGTGAGATAGAGAGTTTGGGAGTGAGCGAGAGAGAGACTGGGAGTGTGAAAGAGAGAGAGAGGGATTGGGAGTGTGAGAGAGAGATTGGGAGTGTGAGAGAGAGAGATTGGGAGTGAGAGAGAAATATTGGGAGTGTGAGAGAGAGAGAGGTTGGGAGTGTGAGAGAGAGAGATTGGGAGTGTGAGAGAGAGAGAGATTGGGAGTGTGAGAGAGAGAGACTGGGAGTGAGAGAGAGAGATTGGGAGTGTGAGAGAGAGAGAGATTGGGAGTGTGAAAGAGAGAGAAGACTGGGAGTGTGAGAGAGCGAGACTGGGAGTGAGAGAGAGAGAATGGGAGTGTGAGAGAGAGAGAGATTGGAGTGTGAGAGAGAGGCCCCAGACCAACACAGCCGTCCAAACACCAATCCGAGTGAACCAAATCATTAAAAAATGCAAAGAAACCTACCTGGAACATTGGAACAAAATAACCGAAAGCCAAAGCAGATTAGAATGTTACCGGGCCCTAAAAAGAGAATATAAACTGGCAGACTACCTCACGACCATCAGAGACACAAAACAGAGACAGACCCTCACCAGGTACAGACTAAGCGACCACCAACTGGAAATTGAAAAAGGCAGATACAAGAAATCCTGGCAGCCTAGAGAGAATAGAATATGCGATCAATGTCTGGCCGGCGAGGTTGAAACAGAGATGCATTTCCTCCTAAAATGCGAAAAATTCAACACATCAAGAAACATATTATTCAACAAGCTAAGCCAAACAACCCCAGATTTCAAGGAATTGGATGACCTGTCAAAATTGAGATTAGTCCTAGGAGAAGGAGACAGACCATACCTTGGGGCCAAATATGTAACAACATGTCACAACCTGAGGACTGTTTAAAATTAAGACTGTTTAAAATTAATATTGAACGTACCAAATGAAGTACAAAGACTGTTTAAAATTAATATTGTTTAAAAGTAATATTGTATGTACCCAACAAATGTCAAATCGATTGACACCTACAGAATGTTGGAAAACTGTACCTTTTTGCTATGTAAGCTTTGGCAATATGGTTCTCTGTAAACTTTCATGCCAATAAAGCATTTCAATTGGAAATGGAATTTGATTGGGAGTGTGAGAGAGAGATATTGGTATTGTGAGAGAGAGAGAGATTGGGAGTGTGAGAGAGAGAGAGATTGGGAGTGTGAGAGAGAGATTGGGAGTGAGTGTGAGAGAGATTGGGAGTGTGAGAGAGATTGGGAGTGTGAGAGAGAGACTGGGAGTGTGTGAGAGAGAGAGACTGGGAGTGTGAGAGAGAGAGAGAGACTGGGAGTGTGTGAGAGAGAGAGACGGAGTGTGTGAGAGAGAGAGACTGGGAGTGTGAGAGAGAGACATTTGGAGTGTGAGAGAGAGATTGGGAGTGAGAGAGAGAGAGATTGGGAGTGTGTCAGAGAGATTGGGAGTGTGAGAGAGAGATTGGGAGTGTGAGAGAGAGTTTGCGAGTGAGCGAGAGAGAGACTGGGAGTGTGAGAGAGAGAGAGAGGGATTGGGAGTGTGAGAGAGATTGGGAGTGTGAGAGAGCGAGAGATTGGGAGTGTGAGAGAGACATTGGGAGTGTGAGAGTGAGAGAGAGATTGGGAGTGTGAGAGAGAGAGACTGGCAGTGAGAGAGAGAGATTGGGAGCGTGAGAGAGAGAGAGATTGGGAGTGTGAGAGAGAGAGACTAGGAGTGTGAGAGAGAGAGAGAGAGACAGGGAGTGAGAGAGAGAGATTGGGAGTGTGAGAGAGAGAGAGATTGGGAGTGAGAGAGAGAAACTGGGAGTGTGTGAGAGAGAGAGACTGGGAGTGTGTGAGAGAGAGAGACTGGGAGTGTGAGAGAGAGATTGGGAGTGTGAGAGAGAGAGAGATTGGGAGTGTGAGAGAGAGAGAGATTGGGAGTGTGAGAGAGAGAGATTAGGAGTGTGAGAGAGAGAGATTGGGAGTGTGAGAGAGAGATATTGGGAGTGTGAGAGAGAGAGATTAGGAGTGTGAGAGAGAGAGATTGGGAGTGTGAGAGAGAGAGAGAGAGATTGGGAGTGTGAGAGAGATTGGGAGTGAGTGTGAGAGAGATTGGGAGTGTGAGAGAGATTGGGAGTGTGAGAGAGAGACTGGGAGTATGTGAGAGAGAGAGACTGGGAGTGTGAGAGAGAGAGATTGGGAGTGAGAGAGAGAGAGATTGGGAGTGTGAGAGAGAGAGACTGGGAGTGAGAGAGAGATTGGGAGTGTGAGAGAGAGAGAGATTGGGAGTGTGAGAGAGAGAGAGACTGGGAGTGTGAGAGAGAGAGAGAGACTGGGAGTGAGAGAGAGAGACAGACCATACCTTGGTGCCAAATATGTAACAACATGTCACAACCTGAGGACTGTTTAAAATTAATACTGAATGTACCCACTGATGTACAAAGACTGTTTAAATTAATATTGCTTCAAGTATTATTGTGTGTACCCAACGAAGGTCAGAATTGTTTGACACCTACAGAATGCCGGAAAACTGTACTTTTTGTTATGTAAGCTTTGGCAATATGGTTCCCTGTAAACTTTCATGCCAATAAATCATTTGAATTGAAGAAAAAAATTGATTGATTGGGAGTGTGAGAGAGAGAGATTGGGAGTGTGAGAGAGAGAGACTGGGAGTGTGTGAGAAAGAGAGACTGGGAGTGTGAGAGAGAGAGATTGGGAGTGTGAGAGAGATTGGGAGTGTGAGAGAGAGAGACTGGGAGTGTGTGAGAGAGAGAGACTGGGAGTGTGAGAGAGAGAGATTGGGAGTGTGAGAGAGAGAGATTGGGAGTGTGAGAGAGAGACTGGGAGTGAGAGAGAGAGACTGGGAGTGAGAGAGACAGAGATTGGGAGTATGAGAGAGAGACTGGGAGTGTGAGAGAGAGAGAGAGACTGGGAGTGAGAGAGAGAGATTGGGAGTGTGAGAGAGAGAGATTGGGAGTGTCAGAGAGAGAGACTGGGAGTGTATTAGAGAGAGAGACTGGGAGTGTGAGAGAGAGATTGGGAGTGTGAGAGAGATAGAGGGAGATTGGGAGTGAGAGAGAGAGACTGGGAGTGAGAGAGCGAGATTGGGAGTGTGAGAGAGAGAGATTGGGAGTGTGAGAGAGAGAGACTGGGAGTGTGAGAGAGAGACACTGGGAGTGAGAGAGAGAGATTGGGAGTGTGAGAGAGATTGGGAGTGTGAGAGAGAGAGAGACTGGGAGTCTGTGAGAGAGAGAGACTGGGAGTGTGAGAGAGAGATTCGGAGTGTGAGAGAGAGAGATTGGGAGTGTGAGAGAGAGGGATTGGGAGCGTGAGAGAGAGAGAGATTGGGAGTGTGAGAGAGAGAGAGATTGGGAGTGTGAGGGAGAGATATTGGTATTGTGAGAGAGAGAGATTGGGAGTGTGAGAGAGAGAGAGATTGGGAGTGTGAGAGAGAGAGATTGGGAGTGAGAGAGAGAGAGATTGGGAGTGTGAGAGAGATTGGGAGTGTGAGAGAGAGACTGGGAGTGTGTGAGAGAGAGAGACTGGGAGTGTGAGAGAGAGAGAGAGACGGGAATGTGTGTGAGAGAGAGAGACTGGGAGTGTCTGAGAGAGAGAGACTGGGAGTGTGAGAGAGAGACATTTGGAGTGTGAGAGAGAGAGATTGGGAGTGAGAGAGAGAGAGATTGGGAGTGTGAGAGAGAGATTGGGAGTGTGAGAGAGAGAGATTGGGAGTGTGAGAGAGAGTTTGGGAGTGAGCGAGAGAGAGACTGGGAGTGTGAGAGAGAGAGAGAGGGATTGGGAGTGTGAGAGAGATTGGGAGTGTGAGAGAGCGAGAGATTGGGAGTGTGAGAGAGAGATATTGGGAGTGTGAGAGAGAGAGTTGTTGGGAGTGTGAGAGAGAGAGAGATTGGGAGTGTGAGAGAGAGAGATTGGGAGTGTGAGAGAGATTGGGAGTGTGAGAGAGATTGCGAGTGTGAGAGAGAGAGACTGGGAGTGTGAGAGAGATTGGGAGTGTGAGAGAGAGAGAGAGAGAATGGGAGTGTGAGTGAGAGAGACTGGCAGTGAGAGAGAGAGATTGGGAGCTTGAGAGAGAGAGAGATTGGGAGTGTGAGAGAGAGAGAGACTGGGAGTGTGAGAGAGAGAGAGAGACTGGGAGTGAGAGAGAGAGATTGGGAGTGTGAGAGAGAGAGATTGGGAGTGTGAGAGAGAGAGACTGGGAGTGTGAGAGAGAGGGAGAGGCTGGGAGTGAGAGAGAGTGACAGACCATACCTTGGTGCCAAATATGTAACAACATGTCAGAAAACTGAGGACTGTTTAAAATTAATACTGAATGTACCCACTGATGTACAAAGACTGTTTAAATTAATATTGTTTAAATATTATTGTATGTACCCAACGAAGATCAGAATTGTTTGACACATACAGAATGCTGGAAAACTGTACTTTTTTTATGTAAGCTTTGGCAATATGGTTCCCTGTATACGTTCATGCCAATAAATCATTTGAATTGAAGAAAAAAATTGATTGATTGGGAGTGTGAGAGAGAGAGATTGGGAGTGTGAGAGAGAGAGACTGGGAGTGTGTGAGAAAGAGAGACTGGGAGTGTGAGAGAGAGAGATTGGGAGTGTGAGAGAGAGAGAGAGATTGGGAGTGTGAGAGAGAGAGATTGGGAGTATGAGAGAGAGAGAGATTGGGAGTGTGAGAGAGACAGAGATTGGGAGTGTGAGAGAGAGATTGGGAGTGTGAGAGAGAGATTGGGAGTGTGAGAGAGATTGGGAGTGTGAGAGAGACTGGGAGTGTGTGAGAGAGAGAGACTGGGAGTGTGAGAGAGAGAGATTGGGAGTGTGAGAGAGAGATAGATTGGGAGTGTGAGAGAGAGAGAGATTGGAAGTGTGAGAGAGAGAGATTGGGAGTGAGAGAGAGAGAGATTGGGAGTGTGAGAGAGATTGGGAGTGAGTGTGAGAGAGATTGGGAGTGTGAGAGAGATTGGGAGTGTGAGAGAGAGACAGGGAGTGTGTGAGAGAGAGAGACTGGGAGTGTGAGAGAGAGAGACTGGGAGTGTGTGAGAGAGGGAGACTGGGAGTGTGTGAGAGAGAGAGACTGTGAGTGTGAGAGAGAGAGATTTGGAGTGTGAGAGAGAGAGATTGGGAGTGTGAGAGAATGAGAGATTGGGAGTGTGAGATAGAGATTGGAAGTGTGAGAGAGAGAGAGAGATTGGGAGTGTGAGAGAGAGATTGGGAGTGTGAGAGAGAGAGATTGGGAGTGTGAGAGAGAGAGACTGGGAGTGTGTGAGTGAGAGGGACTGGGAGTGTGTGAGAGAGAGAGACTGGGAGTGTGAGAGAGAGATTGGGAGTGTGAGAGAGAGAGAGATTGGGAGTGTGAGAGAGAGAGAGATTGGGAGTGTGAGAGAGAGAGTGTGGGAGTGAGCGAGAGAGAGACTGGGTGTGTGAGAGAGAGAGGGGTTGGGAGCGTGAGAGAGAGAGAGATTGGGAGTGTGAGAGAGAGAGATTGGGAGTGTGAGAGAGAGATATTGGGAGTGTGAGAGAGAGAGAGATTGGGAGTGTGAGAGAGCGAGAGATTGGGAGTGTGAGAGAGAGAGTTTGGGAGTGAGCGAGAGAGAGACTGGGAGTGTGAGAGAGAGAGGGATTGGGAGCGTGAGAGAGAGAGAGATTGGGAGTGTGAGAGAGAGAGATTGGGAGTGTGAGAGAGAGATATTGGGAGTGTGAGAGAGAGAGAGATTGGGAGTGTGAGAGAGAGAGTTTGGGAGTGTGAGAGAGAGAGAGATTGGGAGTGAGAGAGAGAGAGATTGGGAGTGTGAGAGAGATTGGGAGTGAGTGTGAGAGAGATTGGGAGTGTGAGAGAGATTGGGAGTGTGAGAGAGAGACTGGGAGTATGTGAGAGAGAGAGACTGGGAGTGTGAGAGAGAGAGATTGGGAGTGAGAGCGAGAGAGATTGGGAGTGTGAGAGAGAGAGACTGGGAGTGAGAGAGAGAGATTGGGAGTGTGAGAGAGAGAGAGATTGGGAGTGTGAGAGAGAGAGAGACTGGGAGTGTGAGAGAGAGGGAGAGGCTGGGAGTGAGAGAGAGTGACAGACCATACCTTGGTGCCAAATATGTAACAACATGTCAGAAAACTGAGGACTGTTTAAAATTAATACTGAATGTACCCACTGATGTACAAAGACTGTTTAAATTAATATTGTTTAAATATTATTGTATGTACCCAACGAAGGTCAGAATTGTTTGACACATACAGAATGCTGGAAAACTGTACTTTTTGTTATGTAAGCTTTGGCAATATGGTTCCCTGTATACGTTCATGCCAATAAATCATTTGAATTGAAGAAAAAAATTGATTGATTGGGAGTGTGAGAGAGAGAGATTGGGAGTGTGAGAGAGAGAGACTGGGAGTGTGTGAGAAAGAGAGACTGGGAGTGTGAGAGAGAGAGATTGGGAGTGTGAGAGAGAGAGAGAGATTGGGAGTGTGAGAGAGAGAGATTGGGAGTATGAGAGAGAGAGAGATTGGGAGTGTGAGAGAGACAGAGATTGGGAGTGTGAGAGAGAGATTGGGAGTGTGAGAGAGAGATTGGGAGTGTGAGAGAGATTGGGAGTGTGAGAGAGACTGGGAGTGTGTGAGAGAGAGAGACTGGGAGTGTGAGAGAGAGAGATTGGGAGTGTGAGAGAGAGAGAGATTGGGAGTGTGAGAGAGAGAGAGATTGGGAGTGTGAGAGAGAGACGGAGTGAGAGAGAGAGAGATTGGGAGTGTGAGAGAGAGAGATTTGGAGTGTGAGAGAGAGAGAGATTGGGAGTGTGAGAGAGAGAGAGATTGGGAGTGTGAGAGAGAGAGAGATTGGGAGTGTGAGAGAGAGACTGGGAGTGTGTGAGAGAGAGATTGGAAGTGTGAGAGAGAGAGATTGGGAGTGTGAGAGAGAGAGATTAGAAGTGTGAGAGAGAGAGAGATTGGGAGTGTGAGTCAGAGATGGGGAGTGTGAGAGAGAGAGAGATTGGGAGTGTGAGAGAGAGAGAGATTGGGAGTGTGAGATAGAGAGTTTGGGAGTGAGCGAGAGAGAGACTGGGAGTGTGAAAGCGAGAGAGAGGGATTGGGAGTGTGAGAGAGAGATTGGGAGTGTGAGAGAGAGAGATTGGGAGTGAGAGAGAAATATTGGGAGTGTGAGAGAGAGAGAGGTTGGGAGTGTGAGAGAGAGAGATTGGGAGTGTGAGAGAGAGAGAGATTGGGAGTGTGAGAGAGAGAGACTGGGAGTGAGAGAGAGAGATTGGGAGTGTGAGAGAGAGAGAGATTGGGAGTGTGAAAGAGAGAGAGACTGGGAGTGTGAGAGAGCGAGACTGGGAGTGAGAGAGAGAGAATGGGAGTGTGAGAGAGAGAGATATTGGGAGTGTGAGAGAGAGAGAGACTGGGAGTGTGTGAGAGAGAGATTGGGAGTGTGAGAGAGAGATTCGGAGTGTGAGAGAGAGAGAGATTGGGAGTGTGAGAGAGAGAGATTGGGGGTGTGAGAGAGAGAGTTAGGGAGTGAGCGAGAGAGAGACTGGGAGTGTGAGAGAGAGAGAGGGATTGGGAGCGTGAGAGAGAGAGAGATTGGGAGTGTGAGAGAGAGAGAGATTGGGAGTGTGAGAGAGAGATATTGGTATTGTGAGAGAGAGAGAGATTGGAAGTGTGAGAGAGAGAGAGATTGGAAGTGTGAGAGAGAGAGATTGGGAGTGAGAGAGAGAGAGATTGGGAGAGTGAGAGAGATTGGGAGTGAGTGTGAGAGAGATTGGGAGTGTGAGAGAGATTGGGAGTGTGAGAGAGAGACAGGGAGTGTGTGAGAGAGAGAGACTGGGAGTGTGAGAGAGAGAGACTGGGAGTGTGTGAGAGAGAGAGACTGGGAGTGTGTGAGAGAGAGAGACTGTGAGTGTGAGAGAGAGAGATTTGGAGTGTGAGAGAGAGAGATTGGGAGTGTGAGAGAATGAGAGATTGGGAGTGTGAGATAGAGATTGGAAGTGTGAGAGAGAGAGAGATTGGGAGTGTGAGAGAGAGATTGGGAGTGTGAGAGAGAGAGATTGGGAGTGTGAGAGAGAGAGTTTGGGAGTGAGCAAGAGAGAGACTGGGAGTGTGAGAGAGAGAGAGAGCGATTGGGAGTGTGAGAGAGATTGGGAGTGTGAGAGAGCGAGAGATTGGGAGTGTGAGAGAGAGATATTGGGAGTGTGAGAGAGAGAGAGATTGGGAGTGTGAGAGAGAGAGAGATTGGGAGTGTGAGAGAGAGAGATTGGGAGTGTGAGAGAGATTGGGAGTGAGAGAGATTGGGAGTGTGAGAGAGAGAGACTGGGAGTGTGTGAGAGAGAGAGACTGGGAGTATGAGAGGGAGAGATTGGGAGTGTGAGAGAGAGCAGATACAAGAAATCCTGGCAGCCTAGAGAGAATAGAATATGCGATCAATGTCTGGCTGGCGAGGTTGAAACAGAAATGCATTTCCTCCTAAAATGCGAAAAATTCAACACATCAAGAAACATATTATTCAACAAGCTAAGCCAAACAACCCCAGATTTCAAGGAATTGGATGATCTGTCAAAATTGAGATTAGTCCTAGGAGAAGGAGACAGACCATACCTTGGGGCCAAATATGTAACAACATGTCACAACCTGAGGACTGTTTAAAATTAAGACTGTTTAAAATTAATATTGAACGTACCAAATGAAGTACAAAGACTGTTTAAAATTAATATTGTTTAAAAGTAATATTGTATGTACCCAACAAATGTCAAATCGATTGACACCTACAGAATGTTGGAAAACTGTACCTTTTTGCTATGTAAGCTTTGGCAATATGGTTCTCTGTAAACTTTCATGCCAATAAAGCATTTTAATTGGAATTGGAATTGGAATTGGAGAGAGAGATTGGGAGTGTGAGATAGAGATTGGAAGTGTGAGAGAGAGAGAGAGATTGGGAGTGTGAGAGAGAGATTGGGAGTGTGAGAGAGAGAGATTGGGAGTGTGAGAGAGAGAGTTTGGGAGTGAGCGAGAGAGAGACTGGGAGTGCGAGAGAGAGAGAGAGCGATTGGGAGTGTGAGAGAGATTGGGAGTGTGAGAGAGCGAGAGATTGGGAGTGTGAGAGAGAGATATTGGGAGTGTGAGAGAGAGAGAGATTGGGAGTGTGAGAGAGAGAGAGATTGGGAGTGTGAGAGAGATTGGGAGTGAGAGAGATTGGGAGTGTGAGAGAGAGAGACTGGGAGTGTGTGAGAGAGAGAGACTGGGAGTATGAGAGGGAGAGATTGGGAGTGTGAGAGAGAGAGAGATTGGGAGTGTGAGATAGAGATTGGAAGTGTTAGAGAGAGAGAGAGATTGGGAGTGTGAGAGAGAGATTGGGAGTGTGAGAGAGAGAGATTGGGAGTGTGAGAGAGAGAGTTTGGGAGTGAGCGAGAGAGAGACTGGGAGTGTGAGAGAGAGAGAGAGCGATTGGGAGTGTGAGGGAGATTGGGAGTTTGAGAGAGCGAGAGATTGGGAGTGTGAGAGAGAGATATTGGGAGTGTGAGAGAGAGAGAGATTGGGAGTGTGAGAGAGAGAGAGATTGGGAGTGTGAGAGAGAGAGATTGGGAGTGTGAGAGAGATTGGGAGTGAGAGAGATTGGGAGTGTGAGAGAGAGAGACTGGGAGTGTGTGAGAGAGAGAGACTGGGAGTATGAGAGGGAGAGATTGGGAGTGTGAGAGAGAGAGAGATTGGGAGTGTGAGAGAGAGAGAGACTGGGAGTGAGAGAGAGAGTGATTGGAAGTGTGAGAGAGAGAGATTGGGAGTGTGAGAGAGAGACGGAGTGAGAGAGAGAGAGATTGGGAGTGTGAGAGAGAGAGATTGGGAGTGTGAGAGAGAGAGACTGGGAGTGTGAGAGAGAGAGAGATTGGGAGTGTGAGAGAGAGAGAGATTGGGAGTGTGAGAGAGAGACTGGGAGTGTGTGAGAGAGAGATTGGGAGTGTGAGAGAGAGAGATTGGGAGTGTGAGAGAGAGAGATTAGAAGTGTGAGAGAGAGAGAGATTGGGAGTGTGAGTCAGAGATGGGGAGTGTGAGAGAGAGAGAGATTGGGAGTGTGAGAGAGAGAGAGATTGGGAGTGTGAGATAGAGAGTTTGGGAGTGAGCGAGAGAGAGACTGGGAGTGTGAAAGAGAGAGAGAGGGATTGGGAGTGTGAGAGAGAGATTGGGAGTGTGAGAGAGAGAGATTGGGAGTGAGAGAGAAATATTGGGAGTGTGAGAGAGAGAGAGGTTGGGAGTGTGAGAGAGAGAGATTGGGAGTGTGAGAGAGAGAGAGATTGGGAGTGTGAGAGAGAGAGACTGGGAGTGAGAGAGAGAGATTGGGAGTGTGAGAGAGAGAGAGATTGGGAGTGTGAAAGAGAGAGAGACTGGGAGTGTGAGAGAGCGAGACTGGGAGTGAGAGAGAGAGAATGGGAGTGTGAGAGAGAGAGAGATTGGAGTGTGAGAGAGAGGCCCCAGACCAACACAGCCGTCCAAACACCAATCCGAGTGAACCAAATCATTAAAAAATGCAAAGAAACCTACCTGGAACATTGGAACAAAATAACCGAAAGCCAAAGCAGATTAGAATGTTACCGGGCCCTAAAAAGAGAATATAAACTGGCAGACTACCTCACGACCATCAGAGACACAAAACAGAGACAGACCCTCACCAGGTACAGACTAAGCGACCACCAACTGGAAATTGAAAAAGGCAGATACAAGAAATCCTGGCAGCCTAGAGAGAATAGAATATGCGATCAATGTCTGGCTGGTGAGGTTGAAACAGAAATGCATTTCCTCCTAAAATGCGAAAAATTCAACACATCAAGAAACATATTATTCAACAAGCTAAGCCAAACAACCCCAGATTTCAAGGAATTGGATGATCTGTCAAAATTGAGATTAGTCCTAGGAGAAGGAGACAGACCATACCTTGGGGCCAAATATGTAACAAAATGTCACAACCTGAGGACTGTTTAAAATTAAGACTGTTTAAAATTAATATCGGAACGTACCAAATGAAGTACAAAGACTGTTTAAAATTAATATTGTTTAAAAGTAATATTGTATGTACCCAACAAATGTCAAATCGATTGACACCTACAGAATGTTGGAAAACTGTACCTTTTTGCTATGTAAGCTTTGGCAATATGGTTCTCTGTAAACTTTCATGCCAATAAAGCATTTTAATTGGAATTGGAATTGGAATTGGACTGGGAGTGTGTGGGAGAGAGATTGGGAGTGTGAGAGAGAGATTCGGAGTGTGAGAGAGAGAGAGATTGGGAGTGTGAGAGAGAGAGATTGGGGGTGTGAGAGAGAGAGTTAGGGAGTGAGCGAGAGAGAGACTGGGAGTGTGAGAGAGAGAGAGGGATTGGGAGCGTGAGAGAGAGAGAGATTGGGAGTGTGAGAGAGAGAGAGATTGGGAGTGTGAGAGAGAGATATTGGTATTGTGAGAGAGAGAGAGATTGGAAGTGTGAGAGAGTGAGAGATTGGGAGTGTGAGAGAGAGAGATTGGGAGTGAGAGAGAGAGAGATTGGGAGTGTGAGAGAGATTGGGAGTGAGTGTGAGAGAGATTGGGAGTGTGAGAGAGAGACAGGGAGTGTGTGAGAGAGAGAGACTGGGAGTGTGAGAGAGAGAGACTGGGAGTGTGTGAGAGAGAGAGACTGGGAGTGTGTGAGAGAGAGAGACTGTGAGTGTGAGAGAGAGAGATTTGGAGTGTGAGAGAGAGAGATTGGGAGTGTGAGAGAATGAGAGATTGGGAGTGTCAGATAGAGATTGGAAGTGTGAGAGAGAGAGAGATTGGGATTGTGAGAGAGAGATTGGGAGTCTGAGAGAGAGAGATTGGGAGTGTGAGAGAGAGAGTTTGGGAGTGAGCGAGAGAGAGACTGGGAGTGTGAGAGAGAGAGAGAGCGATTGGGAGTGTGAGAGAGATTGGGAGTGTGAGAGAGCGAGAGATTGGGAGTGTGAGAGAGAGATATTGGGAGTGTGAGAGAGAGAGAGATTGGGAGTGTGAGAGAGAGAGAGATTGGGAGTGTGAGAGAGAGAGATTGGGAGTGTGAGAGAGATTGGGAGTGAGAGAGATTGGGAGTTTGAGAGAGAGAGACTGGGAGTGTGTGAGAGAGAGAGACTGGGAGTATGAGAGGGAGAGATTGGGAGTGTGAGAGAGAGAGAGATTGGGAGTGTGAGAGAGAGAGAGACTGGGAGTGAGAGAGAGAGAGATTGGGAGTGTGAGAGAGAGAGATTGGGAGTGTGAGAGAGAGAGACTGGGAGTGTGAGAGAGAGAGAGAGACTGGGAGTGAGAGAGAGAGATTGGGAGTGTGAGAGAGAGATTGGGAGTGTCAGAGAGAGAGACTGGGAGTGTATGAGAGAGAGAGACTGGGAGTGTGAGAGAGAGATTGGGAGTGTGAGAGAGAGAGAGAGAGTGATTGGGAGTGTGAGAGAGAGAGACTGGGAGTGAGAGAGAGAGATTGGGAGTGTGAGAGAGAGAGAGATTGGGAGTGTGACAGAGAGAGAGACTTGGAGTGTGAGAGAGAGAGAGAGACTGGGAGTGAGAGAGAGAGATTGGGAGTATGGGAGAGAGAAAGATTGGGAGTGTGAGAGAGAGAGACTGGGAGTGTGTGAGAGAGAGAGACTGGGAGTGTGTGAGAGAGAGAGACTGGAAGTGTGAGAGAGAGACTGGGAGTGTGTGAGAGAGAGAGACTGGGAGTGTGAGAGAGAGAGAGAGACTGGGAGTGTGTGAGAGAGAGAGACAGGGAGTGTGTGAGAGAGAGAGACTGGGAGTGTGAGAGAGATACATTTGGAGTGTGAGAGAGAGATTGGGAGTGAGAGAGAGAGAGACTGTGAGTGTGAGAGAGAGATTGGGAGTGTGAGAGAGAGTTTGGGAGTGAGCGAGTGAGAGACTGGGAGTGTGAGAGAGAGAGAGAGGGATTGGGAGTGTGAGAGAGATTGGGAGTGTGAGAGAGCGAGAGATTGGGAGTGTGAGAGAGAGATATTGAGAGTGTGAGAGAGAGAGAGATTGGGAGTGTGAGAGGGAGATTGGGAGTGTGAGAGAGAGAGAGAGAGGTTGGGAGTGTGAGAGAGAGAGACTGGCAGTGAGAGAGAGAGAGATTGGGAGATTGAGAGAGAGATTGGGAGTGTGAGAGAGAGAGAGACTGTGAGTGTGAGTGAGAGAGAGATTGGGAGTGTGAGAGAGAGAGAGATTGGGAGTGTGAGAGAGAGAGACTGGGAGTGTGAGAGAGAGAGAGACTGGGAGTGTGTGAGAGAGAGAGACTGGGAGTGTGAGAGAGAAATTGGGAGTGTGAGAGAGAGAGAGATTGGGAGTGTGAGAGAGAGAGAGATTGGGAGTGTGAGAGAGAGAGTTTGGGAGTGAGCGAGAGAGAGACTGGGAGTGTGAGAGAGAGAGGGATTGGGAGCGTGAGAGAGAGAGAGATTGGGAGTGTGAGAGAGAGAGATTGGGAGTGTGAGAGAGAGATATTGGGAGTGTGAGAGAGAGAGAGATTGGGAGTGTGAGAGAGAGAGATTGGGAGTGTGAGAGGGAGAGAGATTGGGAGTGAGAGAGAGAGAGATTGGGAGTGTGAGAGAGATTGGGAGTGAGTGTGAGAGAGATTGGGAGTGTGAGAGAGATTGGGATTGTGAGAGAGAGATTGGGAGTGTGAGAGAGAGAGACTGGGAGTGAGAGAGAGAGATTGGGAGTGTGAGAGAGAGAGAGATTGGGAGTGTGAGAGAGAGAGAGACTGGGAGTGTCAGAGAGAGGGAGAGGCTGGGAGTGAGAGAGAGAGACAGACCATACCTTGGTGCCAAATATGTAACAACATGTCACAACCTGAGGACTGTTTATAATTAATACTGAATGTACGCACTGATGTACAAAGAATGTTTAAATTAATATTGTTTAAATATTATTGTATGTACCCAACGAAGGTCAGAATTGTTTGACACATACAGAATGCCGGAAAGCTGTACTTTTTGTTATGTAAGCTTTGGCAATATGGTTCCCTATATACGTTCATGCCAATAAATCATTTGAATTGAAGAAGAAAATTGATTGATTGGGAGTGTGAGCTAGAGAGATTGGGAGTGTGAGAGAGAGAGACTGGGAGTGTGTGAGAAAGAGAGACTGGGAGTGTGAGAGAGAGAGGTTGGGAGTGTGAGAGAGAGAGAGATTGGGAGTGTGAGAGAGAGAGATTGGGAGTATGAGAGAGAGAGAGATTGGGAGTGTGAGATAGACAGAGATTGGGAGTGTGAGAGAGAGATTGGGAGTGTGAGAGAGAGATTGGGAGTGTGAGAGAGATTGGGAGTGTGAGAGAGAGACTGGGAGTGTGTGAGACAGAGAGACTGGGAGTGTGAGAGAGAGAGATTGGGAGTGTGAGAGAGAGAGAGATTGGGAGTGTGAGAGAGAGAGAGATTGGGAGTGTGAGAGAGAGACGGAGTGAGAGAGAGAGAGATTGGGAGTGTGAGAGAGAGAGATTGGGAGTGTGAGAGAGAGAGACTGGGAGTGTGAGAGAGAGAGAGACTGGGAGTGAGAGAGAGAGATTGGGAGTGTGAGAGAGAGAGAGATTGGAAGTGTGAGAGAGAGACTTGGAGTGTGTGAGAGAGAGATTGGGAGTGCGAGAGAGAGAGATTGGGAGTGTGAGAGAGAGAGATTAGAAGTGTGAGAGAGAGAGAGATTGGGAGTGTGAGACAGAGATGGGGAGTGTGAGAGAGAGAGAGATTGGGAGTGTGAGAGAGAGAGAGATTGGGAGTGTATGATAGAGAGTTTGGGAGTGAGCGAGAGAGAGACCGGGAGTGTGAGAGAGAGAGAGAGGGATTGGGAGTGTGAGAGAGAGATTGGGAGTGTGAGAGAGAGAGATTGGGAGTGAGAGAGAGATATTGGAATGTGAGAGAGAGAGAGGTTGGGAGTGTGAGAGAGAGAGAGACTGGGAGTGTGAGAGAGAGCGACTGGGAGTGAGAGAGAGAGATTGGGAGTGTGAGAGAGAGAGAGATTGGGAGTGTGAGAGAGAGAGAGACTGGGAGTGTGTGAGAGAGAGACTGGGAGTGTGAGAGAGAGATTCGGAGTGTGAGAGAGAGAGAGATTGGGAGTGTGAGAGAGAGAGATTGGGTGTGTGAGAGAGAGAGTTAGGGAGTGAGCGAGAGAGAGACTGGGAGTGTGAGAGAGAGAGAGGGATTGGGAGCGTGAGAGAGAGAGAGATTGGGAGTGTGAGAGAGAGAGAGATTGGGAGTATGAGAGAGAGATATTGGTATTGTGAGAGAGAGAGAGATTGGGAGTGTGAGAGAGAGAGAGATTGGGAGTGTGAGGGAGAGAGATTGGGAGTGAGAGAGAGAGAGATTGGGAGTGTGAGAGAGATTGGGAGTGAGTGTGAGAGAGATTGGGAGTGTGAGAAAGATTGGGAGTGTGAGAGAGAGACTGGGAGTGTGTGTGAGAGAGAGACTGGAAGTGTGAGAGAGAGAGACTGGGAGTGTGTGAGAGAGAGAGACTGGGAGTGTGTGAGAGAGAGAGACTGGGAGTGTGAGAGAGAGAGATTTGGAGTGTGAGAGAGAGAGATTGGGAGTGTGAGAGAGAGATTGGAAGTGTGTGTGAGAGAGAGACTTGGAGTGTGAGAGAGAGAGACTGGGAGTGTGTGAGAGAGAGAGACTGGGAGTGGGTGAGAGAGAGAGACTGGGTGTGAGAGAGAGAGAGATTGGGAGTGTGAGAGAGAGATTGGAAGTGTGAGAGAGAGAGAGAGATTGGGAGTGTGAGAGAGAGATTGGGAGTGTGAGAGGGAGAGATTGGGAGTGTGAGAGATAGAGTTTGGGAGTGAGCGAGAGAGAGACTGGGAGTATGTGAGAGAGAGAGACTGGGAGTATGAGAGAGAGAGATTGGGAGTGAGAGCGAGAGAGATTGGGAGTGTGAGAGAGAGAGACTGGGAGTGAGAGAGAGAGATTGGGAGTGTGAGAGAGAGAGAGATTGGGAGTGTGAGAGAGAGAGAGACTGGGAGTGTGAGAGAGAGGGAGAGGCTGGGAGTGAGAGAGAGAGACAGACCATACCTTGGTGCCAAATATGTAACAACATGTCACAACCTGAGGACTGTTTAAAATTAATACTGAATGTACCCACTGATGTACAAAGACTGTTTAAATTAATATTGTTTAAATATTATTGTATGTACCCAACGAAGGTAAGAATTGTTTGACACATACAGAATGCCGGAAAACTGTACTTTTTGTTATGTAAGCTTTGGCAATATGGTTCCCTATATACGTTCATGCCAATAAATCATTTTAATTGAAGAAGAAAATTGATTGATTGGGAGTGTGAGAGAGAGAGATTGGGAGTGTGAGAGAGAGAGACTGGGAGTGTGTGAGAAAGAGAGACTGGGAGTGTGAGAGAGAGAGATTGGGAGTGTGAGAGAGAGAGAGATTGGGAGTGTGAGAGAGAGAGATTGGGAGTATGAGAGAGAGAGAGATTGGGAGTGTGAGAGAGACAGAGATTGGGAGTGTGAGAGAGAGATTGGGAGTGTGAGAGAGAGATTGGGAGTGTGAGAGAGATTGGGAGTGTGAGAGAGAGACTGGGAGTGTGTGAGACAGAGAGACTGGGAGTGTGAGAGAGAGAGATTGGGAGTGTGAGAGAGAGAGAGATTGGGAGTGTGAGAGAGAGAGAGATTGGGAGTGTGAGAGAGAGACGGAGTGAGAGAGTGAGAGATTGGGAGTGTGAGAGAGAGAGACTGGGAGTGAGAGAGAGAGATTGGGAGTGTGAGAGAGAGAGAGATTGGGAGTGTGAGAGAGAGACTTGGAGTGTGTGAGAGAGAGATTCGGAGTGCGAGAGAGAGAGATTGGGAGTGTGAGAGAGAGAGATTAGAAGTGTGAGAGAGAAAGAGATTGGGAGTGTGAGACAGAGATGGGGAGTGTGAGAGAGAGAGAGATTGGGAGTGTGAGAGAGAGAGAGATTGGGAGTGTATGATAGAGAGTTTGGGAGTGAGCGAGAGAGAGACTGGGAGTGTGAGAGAGAGAGAGGGATTGGGAGCGTGAGAGAGAGAGAGATTGGGAGTGTGAGAGAGAGAGAGATTGGGAGTGTGAGAGAGAGATATTGGTATTGTGAGAGAGAGAGAGATTGGGAGTGTGAGAGAGAGAGAGATTGGGAGTGTGAGAGAGAGAGATTGGGAGTGAGAGAGAGAGAGATTGGGAGTGTGAGAGAGATTGGGAGTGAGTGTGAGAGAGATTGGGAGTGTGAGAGAGATTGGGAGTGTGAGAGAGAGACTGGGAGTGTGTGTGAGAGAGAGGCTGGGAGTGTGAGAGAGTGAGACTGGGAGTGTGTGAGAGAGAGAGACTGGGAGTGTGTGAGAGAGAGAGACTGGGAGTGTGTGAGAGAGAGATTTGGAATGTGAGAGAGAGAGATTGGGAGTGTGAGAGAGAGAGAGATTGGGAGTGTGAGAGAGAGATTGGAAGTGTGAGAGAGAGAGAGAGATTGGGAGTGTGAGAGAGAGATTGGGAGTGTGAGAGAGAGATTGGGAGTGTGAGAGAGAGAGTTTGGGAGTGAGCGAGAGAGAGACTGGGAGTGTGAGAGAGAGAGAGAGCGATTGGGAGTGTGAGAGAGATTGGGAGTGTGAGAGAGCGAGAGATTGGGAGTGTGAGAGAGATATATTGGGAGTGTGAGAGAGATTGGGAGTGTGAGAGAGAGAGAGATTGGGAGTGTGAGAGAGAGAGATTGGGAGTGTGAGAGAGATTGGGAGTGAGAGAGATTGGGAGTGTGAGAGAGAGAGACTGGGAGTGTGTGAGAGAGAGAGACTGGGAGTATGAGAGAGAGAGATTGGGAGTGTGAGAGAGAGAGAGATTGGGAGTGTGAGAGAGAGAGAGGCTGGGAGTGAGAGAGAGAGAGATTGGGAGTGTGAGAGAGAGAGATTGGGAGTGTGAGAGAGAGAGACTGGGAGTGTGAGAGAGAGAGAGAGACTGGGAGTGAGAGAGAGAGATTGGGAGTGTGAGAGAGAGATTGGGAGTGTCAGAGAGAGAGACTGGGAGTGTATGAGAGAGAGACTGGGAGTGTGAAAGAGAGATTGGGAGTGTGAGAGAGAGAGAGAGAGTGATTGGCAGTGTGAGAGAGAGAGAGACTGGGAGTGTGAGAGAGAGAGAGAGACTGGGAGTGAGAGAGAGAGATTGGGAGTGTGGGAGAGAGAGAGATTGGGAGTGTGAGAGAGAGAGACTGGGAGTGTGTGAGAGAGAGAGACTGGGAGTGTGTGAGAGAGAGAGACAGGAAGTGTGAGAGAGAGACTGGGAGTGTGTGAGAGAGAGAGACTGGGAGTGTGAGAGAGAGAGAGAGACTGGGAGTGTGTGAGAGAGAGAGACTGGGAGTGTGTGAGAGAGAGAGACTGGGAGTGTGAGAGAGAGACATTTGGAGTGTGAGAGATAGATTGGGAGTGAGAGAGAGAGAGATTGGGAGTGTGAGAGAGAGATTGGGAGTGTGAGAGAGAGATTGGGAGTGTGAGAGAGAGTTTGGGAGTGAGCGAGATAGAGACTGGGTGTGTGAGAGAGAGAGAGGGATTGGGAGTGTGAGAGAGATTGGGAGTGTGAGAGAGCGAGAGATTGGGAGTGTGAGAGAGAGAGAGATTGGGAGTGTGAGAGAGAGATTGGGAGTGTGAGAGAGAGAGAGAGAGATTGGGAGTGTGAGAGAGAGAGACTGGCAGTGAGAGAGAGAGATTGGGAGCGTGAGAGAGAGAGAGATTGGGAGTGTGAGAGAGAGAGACTGGGAGTGTGTGAGAGAGAGAGAGAGACTGGGAGTGAGAGAGAGAGATTGGAAGTGTGAGAGATTGGGAGTGAGAGAGAGAGACTGGGAGTGTGTGAGAGAGAGAGACTGGGAGTTTGTGAGAGAGAGAGATTGGGAGTGTGAAAGAGAGAGAGATTGGGAGTGTGAGAGAGAGAGAGATTGGGAGTGTGAGAGAGAGATATTGGGAGTGTGAGAGAGAGAGATTGGGAGTGTGAGAGAGAGAGATTGGGAGTGTGAGAGAGAGAGAGATTGGGAGTGAGAGAGAGAGAGATTGGGAGTGTGAGAGAGATTGGGAGTGAGTGTGAGAGAGATTGGGAGTGTGAGAGAGATGGGGAGTGTGAGAGAGAGACTGGGAGTGTGTGAGAGAGAGAGACTGGGAGTGTGAGAGAGAGAGACGGAGTGAGAGAGAGAGAGATTCGGAGTGTGAGAGAGTGAACCCGGGAACAGAGAGAGAGATCCTGGCAACAGAGAGAGAGGACATCGGAGCGGGAGGGAGCGAGAGAGCGTGAGAGAGAGAGAGGAGAGGAAACACCAGCTGGAGAGAAAAAGCTGGAGAGAGAGAGAAACAGAGGCCTGAACCGCGAGACCGGAGACCGGGAGGAGCAGCCCGAACCAGGACAATAAATAAGAGGCCTGGGGAGGGTGAACCCGAGAACGCGAGGCCCAGAGACCGCGGGATCGGAGACCGGGAGGAGCGGCCCGAACCGGGAAAACAAGTAAGAGGCCTGGGAAGGGCGAACCCGAGACCGCGAGGTCGAAGAACGGGAGGAGCGGCCCGAACCGGGAAAACGAGTAAGAGGCCCAGAGACCGCGGGAACGGAGACCGGGAGACCAGGGCAGAAAACAGCCTGGTCAGTCAAAAAACCCGGGGGCCTGAGACCGACACGACGACACGACGAGATCCGCCCAGAGCACGGAAAGCGAATGAGTCCGGGGCACGGAGAGTGTACGAGTTTGGAAGACGTAGAGAGAGAGCGAGTCCGAGGCCCGGAGAGCGAGTGAGAGAGTCGGAAGAGAAAAAAAAAAATTACCGGAGAAATAAGTTTTACCTAATTCTACCTAAGTTTCATTTTAGTTAAAGTTAGTTCGGAAAAAGTTTAATTTTATTTAAATACCTGAAAAAAGAACAACAAACCCGCGAGGAAAAGGAATAGAAACCCAAGAGAAACGATAAACTACCCGAAACAAGATCCTGTGAGAGAAAGAGAAAGATAAACCTTTAAGAACAGCTATATCAAAGATGAACCCCTGAAAAACTCCCAATTTTGGACCTAAAAGTGGGCTAAGGTGGAACACGACACAAAAAAGAGAAGAAAAAAAAAGATATCCATCTGAGACAAAAAACAAACGACTACAATGAGCAGGGAAATGATATATCCTGAGCAATGCACAAAAAATAAAGCAAAGGAAAAATACAAGTACACAACACTAAAAAATAACCCAGAGATCCTCTACGTTGACTATACCACACACAAAGGGACTAAGCTGAAGAACAACCTCATATTCTACACCGAATACGTCACCTCCTGGAAGGAGACTATACAAAAACACTACACATACGTCTCCAGTGAAGGTATTGGCAGTGGAGGCAGACTGAAAATATGTAAAGATGGAAACCTAGATAAAGATGACCCCCTGCTAACCATAAGCTACTACAACAAAAATAGAAAGATCATGATACAGGGGAATGTGGAAAATCTGGACTCCTTCGAAAAGGAATTCCCCCAGTTGAAAACTAAGGCAGACACAAAGAGGACCAATGGACAGGAAGCAAAAGAGAGTCGAACAGAGGATGATGAGAACCAAGTGGAGGAAGAAGAAGAGAGACCAGCAGAGCAAAACACCTCCCTGTCCATCTCCACCCCCCCCACACCTCTCAACGAAGACAAAATGTTGAAAGAGAATCTGGCCAAACTAGAACTTGATTTCAACGAATACAGAGAAACACTGGCCAAGAATCTGAAGGAGGAAATCAAACAGCTAAAAACGGAACACGAGTCCACCACCCACAAGATGACAAAGACCATAGAGGAGCAAAGAAATGAGATCAAAGAACTCCGTACTCAACTAAACAAAACGAAGGAGACCGTAGAAAGGCTCAGCAGGCAACACAAACCTCTTAAGGTCCAAAAACCTGAGGACACAAAAACAACACACACAAGGACACAGAACCCGCCAGATGCCACCCCACACGACGACACACCGAAAGCCACAAACCCCGCTCCAACCAGCCCCCAGTCGAATCATGCCCAGACTACTGCTACCCAGTCCTCACACACAGGAACACAAAAACTGACAGATACCCCCCCAAACGAGGACACACCGAAAGCCCCAAACCCCGCTCCTGCCACACAACATATCCCAGAAACCCAGCCAACAACCAGCCACCAGGCGAGTCCTACCCAGACTACTGTTACCCAGCCTGAAAAACCAGCCCCTCAGGCGGTCCTGCTGACCGACTCCAACGGAAAGTTTCTGGACCCCCAGAGGCTGTTCCCAGACCATCAAGTCCTGAAAAAATGGTGCAGCAACACAGACCAAGCAATGAAGATCCTGAACAAAGAATCCCTTGGAAGCCCCAAATGGATTGTGATCCACACAGGCACGAACGACCTACGCACCCTACAGGAAGGCACTGCTAGGGCGGTGAGCAGGATGGCGGAAAAGGCCAGCAGGGAATTCCCCGAGGCGCGGATCGTGATCTCCACACTACTGCCCAGAAAGGACACCCCAGCCTATATAATCCACAACACCAACAGGGAGATCGACACGAGATGTTCTGTCCTCCCCAACGTCTCCCTGGCCCATCATCCAAACATCAACACAAGGGACCTCTATGACGAAATACATCTACTCAAACAGCGGATGTGGGTCTTTGCAAGAAACCTCATAAACACTGCCAAAAGACGCAGCCCTCCCACCCCCTCTACCATTGGGAGCCCAAACAGGACCACCAATGTCCCCCACCCCCCATTACAAAACCAACAACAGAACCGTTCTTTTATACCTGACCCAAGACCCCCCTCTAGACCACAGACTGTAGACCAAGAACTGAGAAAGATCATGACGATGCTGAACAGACTGATAGAAAGCCGGAGAAATTATTAATATTGTTATTTATCATTATCATTATTGATCAGTATTATTACTATTATTAGATAGATATATGTGCATGCCTCATGAAATTTATACTAAATCATCATTTAGCATTATAGAAAATCGTGTTTCCACACTCATCCCACAAAATAGGTCCATTTTATTTCGTTTTATTGAACTTTTTAAATGCGTTCTTTCCACATAAGCGGCTGGAATATCCAGGGCCTCCGCTCCTCAACTTTTGGGACGAAGAGTACAGACCCTGAATTCCTAAAAGCTATAAAAGACATTGATATAATTGTGTTAACCGAAACATGTTGCCAAAAGGACGTGCCGACCCACTGTCCTCCAATGTACCATGAAATCATTGTGCCCTCAGTAAAGAACACTAAAACACGCAAGGGCAGACCCTCCGGGGGAATATTGGTGTGGTATAAGGGAGAACTGGACAAACACATCTCACCGGTAAAACAGGGAAAATCACACGTATGGCTAAAACTAGATAAAAATATAGGAATAGCAAAAAAAGATGTTTACTTATGTGCGATCTACATACCTCCAATAGAATCGCCATATTTCGAAGAGGAGTTATTTGATACTCTCCACATGGAAATCAGCCATTTCCAGGCCCAAGGAAAGGTGATAATATGTGGGGACCTAAATGCAAGGACCGGTTGTGAACCTGACTTCATAGACCCACAGGGAAACAACCATGTGTTTGGCCAGACCCCTTTAGCTGTCACACCAGTCATCGCAAATCGGAACAACCTTGATCGTGAAATAAATAAAAGCGGTAGGGAGGTAGTGCAACTCTGCCGAGCCTCAGGCCTGTACATAGTTAATGGTAGGTTCAGAGGGGACTCCCTAGGGAGACTCACATACTCCTCAACTCTTGGGTCTAGTGTGGTGAACTATACAATCACTGACCTGGACCCCTGCGATATCAACTCATTCACTGTCAGGCAGCAATCCCCCCTCTCAGACCATAACCAAATAAATATGTACCTTAAACTTTCTGCCCAATCACGACCATCAGAGACACAAAACAGAGACAGACCCTCACCAGGTACAGACTAAGCGACCACCAACTGGAAATTGAAAAAGGCAGATACAAGAAACCCTGGCAGCCTAGAGAGAATAGAATATGCGATCAATGGCTGGCCGGCGAGGTTGAAACAGAGATGCATTTCCTCCTAAAATGCGAAAAATTCAACACATCAAGAAACATATTATTCAACAAGCTAAGCCAAACAACCCCAGATTTCAAGGGATTGGATGACCTGTCAAAATTGAGATTAGTCCTAGGAGAAGGAGACAGACCATACCTAGGGGCCAAATATGTAACAACATGTCACAACCTGAGGACTGTTTAAAATTAAGACTGTTTAAAATTAATATTGAACGTACCAAATGAAGTACAAAGACTGCTTAAAATTAATATTGTTTAAAAGTAATATTGTATGTACCCAACAAATGTCAAATCGATTGACACCTACAGAATGTTGGAAAACTGTAACTTTTTGCTATGTAAGCTTTGGCAATATGGTTCTCTG
The DNA here is from genome assembly GCF_052327205.1 of Somniosus microcephalus. NCBI lineage: Eukaryota > Metazoa > Chordata > Chondrichthyes > Squaliformes > Somniosidae > Somniosus > Somniosus microcephalus. The sequence goes on along the minus strand of NW_028225846.1, from coordinate 107,224 downwards.
TAAACTTTCATGCCAATAAAGCATTTGAACGGAACTGAACTGAACTGAGAGACTGGGAGTGTGAGAGAGAGATTGGGAGTGTGAGAGAGAGATTGGGAGTGAGAGAGAGAGATTAGAGGTGAGAGAGAGAGATTGGGAGTGTGAGAGAGATGGGGAGTGTGAGAGAGAGAGAGATTGGGAGTGTGAGAGAGAGAGAGAGATTGGGAGTGTGAGAGAGTTTGGGAGTGAGCGAGAGAGAGACTGGGAGTGTGAGAGAGAGAGAGAGGGATTGGGAGTGTGAGAGAGAGATTGGGAGTGTGAGAGAGAGAGATTGGGAGTGTGAGAGAGATATTGGGAGTGTGAGAGAGAGAGATTGGGAGTGTGAGAGAGAGAGAGATTGGGAGTGTGAGAGAGAGAGATTGGCAGTGTGAGAGAGAGAGATTGGCAGTGTGAGAGATTGGGAGTGTGAGAGAGATATTGGGAGTGTGAGAGAGAGAGATTGGGAGTGTGAGAGAGAGAGAGATTGGGAGTGTGAGAGAGAGAGATTGGCAGTGTGAGAGAGAGGGATTGGCAGTGTGAGAGAGAGAGAGGGATCAGGAGTGAGAGAGAGATTGGGAGTGTGAGAGAGAGAGAGATTGGGAGTGTGAGAGAGAGAGATTGGGTGTGTGAGGGAGAGAGAGACTGGGAGTGAGAGAGAGAGAGATTGGCAGTGTGAGAGAGAGAGAGATTGGGAGTGTGAGCGAGAGAGAGACTGGGAGTGTGAGAGAGAGAGAGATTGGGGGTGTCAGAGAGAGAGACTGGGAGTGTGTGAGAGAGAGAGACTGGGAGTGTGAGAGAGAGAGATTGGGAGTGTGAGAGAGAGAGAGATTGGGAGTGAGCGAGAGAGAGACTGGGAGTGTGAGAGAGAGAGAGGGATTGGGAGTGTGAGAGAGAGATTGGGACTGTGAGAGAGAGAGAGATTGGGAGTGTGAGAGAGAGTGATTGGGAGTGTGAGAGAGAGAGACTGGGAATGTGAGAGAGAGAGATATGGAGTGTGAGAGAGAGAGAGATTGGGAGTGTGAGAGAGAGAGAGATTGGGAGTGTGAGAGAGAGATTGGAAGTGTGAGAGAGAGAGAGATTGGGAGTGTGAGAGAGAGATTGGGAGTGTGAGAGAGAGAGAGATTGGCAGTGTGAGAGAGAGAGATTGGGAGTGTGAGAGAGAGAGAGATTGTGAGTGTGAGAGAGAGAGACTGGGAGTGTGAGAGAGAGAGACTGGGAGTGAGAGAGAGAGATTGGGATTGTGAGAGAGAGATTGGGAGTGTGAGAGAGATTGGGAGTGTGAGAGATTCGGAGTGTGAGAGAGAGTGACTGGGAGTGTGTGAGAGAGAGAGACTGGGAGTGTGAGAGAGAGAGATTGGGAGTGTGAGAGAGAGAGAGATCGGGAGTGTGAGAGAGAGAGATTGGGAGTGTGAGAGAGAGAGACTGGGAGTGAGAGAGAGAGAGATTGGGAGTTTGAGAGAGAGAGAGACTGGGAGTGAGAGAGAGAGAGATTGGCAGTGTGAGAGAGAGAGAGATTGGGTGTGTGAGCGAGAGAGAGACTGGGAGTGTGAGAGAGAGAGAGATTGGGGGTGTCAGAGAGAGAGACTGGGAGTGTGTGAGAGAGAGAGTCTGGGAGTGTGAGAGAGAGAGATTGGGAGTGTGAGAGTGAGAGAGATTGGGAGTGAGCGAGAGAGAGACTGGGAGTGTGAGAGAGAGAGACTGATTGGGAGTGTGAGAGAGAGATTGGGACTGTGAGAGAGAGAGAGATTGGGAGTGTGAGAGAGAGAGATTGGGAGTGTGAGAGAGAGAGATTGGGAGTGTGAGAGAGAGAGAGATTGGGAGTGTGAGAGAGAGAGAGATTGGGAGTGTGAGAGAGAGATTGGAAGTGTGAGAGAGAGAGAGATTGGAAGTGTGAGAGAGAGATTGGGAGTGTGAGAGAGAGAGAGATTGGGAGTGTGAGAGAGAGAGTTTGGGAGTGTGAGAGAGAGAGACTGGGAGTGAGAGAGAGAGAGATTGGGAGTGTGAGAGAGAGAGAGATTGTGAGTGTGAGAGAGAGAGACTGGGAGTGTGAGAGAAAGAGACTGGGAGTGAGAGAGAGAGATTGGGATTGTGAGAGAGAGATTGGGAGTGTGAGAGAGATTGGGAGTGTGAGAGATTGGGAGTGTGAGAGAGAGTGACTGGGAGTGTGTGAGAGAGAGAGTCTGGGAGTGTGAGAGAGAGAGATTGGGAGTGTGAGAGAGAGAGAGATCGGGAGTGTGAGAGAGAGAGATTGGGAGTGTGAGAGAGAGAGACTGGGAGTGAGAGAGAGAGAGATTGGGAGTGTGAGAGAGAGAGAGATTGGGAGTGTGAGAGAGAGAGAGATTGGGAGTGTGAGAGAGAGAGAGATTGGGAGTGTGAGAGAGAGAGACTGGGATTCTGAGAGAGAGAGACTGGGAGTGTGAGAGAGAGAGATTGGGAGTGTGAGAGAGAGAGAGATTGGGAGTGTGAGAGAGAGAGAGATCGGGAGTGTGAGAGAGAGATTGGAAGTGTGAGAGAGAGAGAGATTGGGAGTGTGAGAGAGAGATTGGGAGTGTGAGAGAGAGAGAGATTGGGAGTGTGAAAGAGAGAGATTGGGAGTGTGAGAGAGAGAGTTTGGGAGTGAGCGAGAGAGAGTTTGGGAGTGTGAGAGAGAGAGAGAGGGATTTGGAGTGTGAGAGAGAGATTGGGAGTGTGAGAGAGAGAGAGATTGGGAGTGTGAGAGAGAGAGATTGGGAGTGTGAGAGAGAGAGAGATTGGGAGCGTGAGAGAGAGAGAGATTGGGAGTGTGAGAGAGAGAGATTGGGAGTGTGAGAGAGATTGGGAGTGTGAGAGAGATTGGGAGTGTGAGAGAGAGAGACTGGGAGTGTGTGAGAGAGAGAGGCTGGGAGTGTGAGAGAGAGAGATTGGGAGTGTGAGAGAGAGAGAGATTGGGAGTGTGAAAGAGAGAGACTGGGAGTGAGAGGGAGAGAGATTGGGAGTGTGAGAGAGAGAGAGATTGGGAGTGTGAGAGAGAGAGACTGGGAGTGTGAGAGACAGAGAGAGACTGGGAGTGAGAGAGAGAGATTGAGAGTGAGAGAGAGAGAGATTGGCAGAGAGAGACAGAGATTCAGAGAGAGAGACAGAGAGAGAGTGAGCAGAGCCCGAGCAGCAACCGGAGCACGGAGCCTGAAGCCGGAGAAAGGCCCGAGGAACCGGGCCGAGCGAGGCACCGGAGAGAAGGAGAGCGAGCAGCAACAGGAGTCGACCCAGACCGGGAGGAGCGGCCCGAGCCAGTCAAAGAGGCGACTGGAGAGGTAGGGGTGCCGGGTCGGGTCGGGCCTGGAGAGCGAGCAAGCCCGGGGCCTGAAACCCGAGAAACTCCGGGGTCGGAGAAACTCGGACAAACACCGGGCCGGGACAGCACAGCCGAGCCGAGGGGCTGGGGCCGAGGCAGAAGCCCAGAGAGAGCGTTGGGAGCTGAGAGCTGAGAGCGCGAAATTTGAACGAAGGGAAACGGCTGAAAGGAGAAAAGGAGCAAAGAGAGGTAACTGCACCTCGAGAGAAAGAGAGAGAGGAGAGGAAACACCAGCTGGAGAGAAAAAGCCGGAGAAATAAGTTTTACCTAACTCTACCTAAGTTTCATTTTAGTTAAAGTTAGTTCGGAAAAAGTTTAATTTTATTTAAATTTAGCTGGAAAAAAAAAAAAACCTGAAAAAAGAACAACAAACCCGCGAGGAAAAGGAATAGAAACCCGAGAGAAACGATAAACTACCCGAACCAAGAGCCTGTGAGAAAAAGAGAAAGATAAACCTTTAAGAGCAGCTATATCAAAGATGAACCCCTGAAAAACTCCCAATTTTGGACCTAAAAGTGGGCTAAGGTGGAACACGACACAAAAAAGAGAAAGAAAAAAAAAAGTTATCTATCTGAGACAAAAAACAAACGACTACAATGAGCAGGGAAATGATATATCCTGAGCAATGCACAAAAAATAAAGCAAAGGAAAAATACAAGTACACAACACTAAAAAATAACCCAGAAATCCTCTACGTGGACTATACCACACACAAAGGGACTAAGCTGAAGAACAACCTCATATTCTACACCGAATACGTCACCTCCTGGAAGGAGACTTTACAAAAACACTACACATACGTCTCCAGTGAAGGTATTGGCAGTGGAGGCAGACTGAAAATATGTAAAGATGGAAACCTAGATAAAGATGACCCCCTGCTAACCATAAGCTACTACAACAAAAATAGAAAGATCATGATACAGGGGAATGTGGAAAATCTGGACACCTTCGAAAAGGAATTCCCCCAGTTGAAAACTAAGACAGACACAAAGAGGACCAATGGACAGGAAGCAAAAGAGAGTCGAACAGAGGATGAGGAGAGCCAAGTGGAGGAAGAAGAAGAGAGACCAGCAGAGGAAAACACCTCCCTGTACATCTCCACCCCCCCCCCACACCTCTCAACGAAAACAAAATGATGAAAGAGAATCTGGCCAAACTAGAACTTGATTTCAACGAATACAGAGAAACACTGGCCAAGAATTTGAAGGAGGAACTCAAACAGCTAAAAACGGAACACGAGTCCACCATCCACAAGCTGAGAAAGACCATAGAGGAGCAAAGAAATGAGATCAAAGAACTCCGTACTCAACTAAACAAAATGAAGGAGACCGTAGAAAGGCTCAGCAGGCAACACAAACCTCTTAAGGTCCAAAAACCTGAGGACACAAAAACAACACACACAAGGACACAGAACCCGCCGGATGCCACCCCACACGAAGACACACCGAAAGCCACAAACCCTGCTCCAACCAGCCCTCAGTCGAGTCATGCCCAGACTACTGATACCCAGTCCTCACACACAGGAACACAAAAACCGACAGATACCCCCCCAAACGAGGACACACCGAAAGCCCCAAACCCCGCTCCTGCCACACAACATATCCCAGAAACCCAGCCAACAACCAGCCACCAGGCGAGTCCTACCCAGATTACTGTTACCCAGTCTGAAAAACCAGCCCCTCAGGCGGTCCTGCTGACCGACTCCAACGGAAAGTTTCTGGACCCCCAGAGGCTGTTCCCAGACCATCAAGTCCTGAAAAAATGGTGCAGCAACACAGGCCAAGCAATGAAGATCCTGAACAAAGAATCCCTTGGAAGCCCCAAATGGATTGTGATCCACACAGGCACGAACGACCTACGCACCCTACAGGAAGGCACGGCTTGGGCGGTGAGCAGGATGGCAGAAAAGGCCAGCAGGGAATTCCCTGAGGCGCGGATCGTGATCTCCACACTACTGCCCAGAAAGGACACCCCAGCCTATATAATCCACAACACCAACAGGGAGATCGACACGAGATGTTCTGTCCTCCCCAACGTCTCCCTGGCCCATCATCCAAACATCAACACAAGGGACCTCTATGACGAAATACATCTACTCAAACAGCGGATGTGGGTCTTCGCAAGAAACCTCATAAACACTGCCAAAAGACGCAGCCCTCCCACCCCCCCTACCATTGGGAGCCCAAACAGGACCACCAATGTCCCCCACCCCCCTTTACAAAACCGACAACAGAACCGTGCTTTTATACCTGACCCAAGACCCCCCTCTAGACCACAGACTGTAGACCAAGAACTGAGAAAGATCATGACGATGCTGAACAGCCTGATAGAAAGCCGGAGAAATTATTAATATTGTTATTTATCATTATCATTATTGTTATCTTATCAGTATTATTACTATTATTAGATAGATATATGTGCATGCCTCATGAAATTTATACTAAATCATCACTTAGCATTATAGAAAATAGTGTTTCCACACTCATCCCACAAAATAGGTCCATTTTATTTCGTTTTATTGAACTATATAAATGCGTTCTTTCCACATAAGCTGCTGGAATATCCAGGGCCTCCGCTCCTCAACTTTTGGGATGAAGAGTACAGACCCTGAATTCCTAAAAGCTATAAAAGACATTGATATAATTGTGTTAACAGAAACATGGTGCCAAAAGGACATGCCGACCCACTGTCCTCCAATGTACCATGAAATCATTGTGCCCTCAGTAAAGAACACTAAAACACGCAAGGGCAGAACCTCCAGGGGAATATTGGTGTGGTATAAGGGAGAACTGGACAAACACATCTCACCGGTAAAACAGGGGAAATCACACGTATGGCTAAAACTAGATAAAAATATAGGAATAGCAAAAAAAGATGTTTACTTATGTGCGATCTACATACCTCCAATAGATTCGCCATATTTCGAAGAGGAGTTATTTGATACTCTCCACATGGAAATCAGCCATTTCCAGGCCCAAGGAAAGGTGATAATATGTGGGGACCTAAATGCAAGGACCGGTTGTGAACCTGACTTCATAGACCCACAGGGAAACAACCATGTGTTTGGCCAGACCCCTTTAGATGTCACACCAGCCATCGCAAATCGGAACAACCTTGATCGTGAAATAAATAAAAGCGGTAGGGAGGTAGTGCAACTCTGCCGAGCCTTAGGCCTGTACATAGTTAATGGTAGGTTCAGAGGGGACTCCCTAGGGAGACTCACATACTCCTCAACTCTTGGGTCTAGTGTGGTGGACTATACAATCACTGACCTGGACCCCTGCGATATCAACGCATTCACTGTCAGGCAGCAATCCCCCCTCTCAGACCATAACCAAATAAATGTGTACCTTAAACTTTCTGCCCAAACTACAGACACAAAAAAGGAACACAGTAAGCTACATAAAATAAACCAGACATACAGATGGGCCCCAGACAGTGGAGATAAATTCATCACAGCACTAAATTCACCTGATCTCACAAGTAAAATTTCAAAATTTAAAGAAAATCTATATGAGATCACCAGAGATGGTGTAAACACGGCCATAGAGGATATAAATATGATCTTCCATGAGGCAGCTGTAAAAGCCGACCTCGTGAAACAGAAGAGGAAGCATCACAAAAGACAAAATAAAAATATGAAATGGTTTGACCACGAATGCAAAAATGCCAGAAAAGACCTGAGAAAAATATCAAACCAAAAGCATCGGCAACCAAACAATCCGGACCTACGTACTAGATACAATGAAACCCTCAAAAGATATAAACACACCATTAGGAACAAAACACAAAACTATACCCACAAAATACTCGAAGAAATTGAAAACTCCACCAATCCAAAACAATTCTGGGAAATGTGGAATAACCTGAGTACAACACAATTGCAAGCATTACCAATCCAAGATGGCGACATCTGGAGAACACATTTTGAAAACCTCTACAAAGACATCCCAAAAAACAAAACAAACCCAAGTCAACATCAGGTCACAGAAAAACTCCACACATTAGAAGCAACAATTAAAGACAACCAAAACCCTCTAGACTCCCCAATCACATGGAAAGAACTGGCCACAAAAACAAAATCTCTCCACCTAAAGAAAGCCTGTGGCCCAGACAACATCAAAAATGAAATGCTAAAGTTCAGCAATATGGAGATGCAGGGTGCGATACTCAAACTATTCAACATCATATTACGCTCAGGCTGTTTTCCCGATATCTGGTGCCAAGGACTAATCTCCCCCATATATAAAAGTGGAAACAAATCAGACCCAAATAACTACCGCGGCATCTGTGTCAACAGTTGTCTAGGGAAGTTATTCTGCAGTATTCTAAATAGTAGATTACTTGATTTTCTTAACAAACATAATATCCTCAGAAAAAACCAAATAGGCTTTCTTCCAAAACACCGCACCGCCGACCATATCTATACCCTTCACACCCTCATTGAAAAACATAAACACCAAACAAAAAATGGGAAAATATTCGCCTGTTTCATCGACTTCAAGAAAGCCTTTGACTCTATATGGCACGAAGGGCTCTATTATAAACTTCTTCAGTGTGGAATAGGGGGCAAAGTCTATGACCTTATTAAATCAATGTATCTGAAAAACAAATGCGGGGTCAAAATTGGAGACAAACGCACCGATTTCTTCACCCAGAGAAGAGGCGTCCGGCAGGGCTGCAATTTGAGCCCGACCCTGTTCAACATATACATAAATGAATTAGCAGACATGCTGGAGCAAAGCGAGTCACCAGGTCTCCGTCTCCTGGATGGAGAAGTGAAGTCCCTGTTCTATGCGGACGACCTGGTTCTGCTGTCTCCCACAGAACAGGGATTACAGCAACAACTAGACCTACTCGACAAATACTGCCAAAATTGGGCTCTAACAGTAAATCTAAAGAAAACCAACATCATGATTTTTCAGAAAAGACCCAGATGTCAGGAAAACAAATACCAGTTTACCCTCAGTGATACCACTATAGGACACACTATGAGCTACACCTACCTTGGTCTAACTATTACAGCATCAGGGAGCTTCAGCATAGCAGTGAATGCACTAAAAGAAAAAGCCCGAAGAGCCCTATATGCAATAAAAAGAAAATTCTACAACATCCAAATCCCAATCAAAATCTGGCTCAAAATTTTTGACAGCATAATCCTGCCCATTGCACTGTACGGTAGTGAAGTATGGGGCCCGCTAAATCACCAAAGCTACACTAAATGGGAAAAACACACAATAGAAGCCCTACATGCAGAATTCTGCCGAAGCATCCTTCGCACCCAAAGAAAAACGCCAACAAATGCATGCAGAGCCGAACTAGGCAGATACCCACTGATAATAAACATCCAAAAACGAGCACTAAACTTCCTAAATCACCTCAAATCTAGCTCCCCAGACACCCTTCATTTCAAAGCCTTTCAGACCCAAGAGCTAAACCCAGAAAAGAGTCCCCTGAGTCAGCTGCTACTGAAACTAAGTACTCAGCCGGACCCTGACCAGCCCCAGACCAACACAGCCGTCCAAACACCAATCCGAGTGAACCAAATCATTAAAAAATGCAAAGAAACCTACCTGGAACATTGGAACAAAATAACCGAAAGCCAAAGCAGATTAGAATGTTACCGGGCCCTAAAAAGAGAATATAAACTGGCAGACTACCTCACGACCATCAGAGACACAAAACAGAGACAAACCCTCAGACTAAGCGACCACCAACTGGAAATTGAAAAAGGCAGATACAAGAAATCCTGGCAGCCTAGAGAGAATAGAATATGCGATCAATGTCTGGCTGGCGAGGTTGAAACAGAAATGCATTTCCTCCTAAAATGCGAAAAATTCAACACATCAAGAAACATATTATTCAACAAGCTAAGCCAAACAACCCCAGATTTCAAGGAATTGGATGATCTGTCAAAATTGAGATTAGTCCTAGGAGAAGGAGACAGACCATACCTTGGGGCTAAATATGTAACAACATGTCACAACCTGAGGACTGTTTAAAAGTAAGACTGTTTAAAATTAATATTGAACGTACCAAATGAAGTAGAAAGACTGTTTAAAATTAATATTGTTTAAAAGTAATATTGTATATACCCAACAAATGTCAAATCGATTGACACCTACAGAATGTTGGAAAACTGTACCTTTTTGCAATGTAAGCTTTGGCAATATGGTTCTCTGTAAACTTTCATGCCAATAAAGCATTTGAACTGAACTGAACTGAACTGATTGGGAGTGCCAGAGAGAGAGACTGGGAGTGTATGAGAGAGAGAGACTGGGAGTGTGAGAAAGAGATTGGGAGTGTGAGAGAGAGAGAGAGAGAGATTGGGAGAGTGAGAGAGAGAGACTGGGAGTGAGAGAGAGAGATTGGGAGTGTGAGAGAGAGAGAGATTGGGAGTGTGAGAGAGAGTGAGACTGGGAGTGTGAGAGAGAGAGAGAGACTGGGAGTGAGAGAGAGAGATTGGGAGTGTGAGAGAGAGAGAGATTGGGAGTGTGAGAGAGAGAGGCTGGGAGTGTGTGAGAGAAAGAGACTGGGAGTGTGTGAGAGACAGAGACTGAGAGTGAGAGAGAGATTGGGAGTGTGAGAGAGAGAGAGATTGGGAGTGTGAGAGAGAGAGAGATTGGGAGTGTGAGAGAGAGAGTTCGGGAGTGAGCGAGAGAGAGACTGGGAGTGTGAGAGAGAGAGAGAGGGATTGGGAGTGTGAGAGAGAGAGAGATTGGGAGTGTGAGAGAGAGAGATTGGGAGTGTGAGAGAGAGATATTGGGAGTGTGAGAGAGAGAGAGATTGAGAGTGTGAGAGAGAGAGAGATTGAGAGTGTGAGAGAGAGAGAGATTGGGAGTGTGAGAGAGAGAGAGATTGGGAGCATGAGCGAGAGAGATTGGGAGTGTGAGAGAGAGATTGGGAGTGAGTGTGAGAGAGATTGGGAGTGTGAGAGTGATTGGGAGTGCGAGAGAGAGACTGGGAGTGTGTGAGAGAGAGAGACTGGGAGTGTGAGAGAGAGAGATTGGGAGTGAGAGAGAGAGAGGTTGGGAGTGTGAGAGAGAGAGACTGGGAGTGAGAGAGAGAGAGATTGGGAGTGTGAGAGAGAGAGAGATTGGGAGTGTGAGAGAGAGAGAGATTGGAAGTGTGAGAGAGAGAGAGATTGGGAGTGTGAGAGAGAGAGACTTGAAGTGTGAGAGAGAGAGACTGGGAGTGTGAGAGAGAGAGATTGGGAGTGTGAGAGAGAGAGAGATTGGGAGTGTGAGAGAGAGAGAGATCGGGAGTGTGAGAGAGAGATTGGAAGTGTGAGAGAGAGAGAGATTGGGAGTGTGAGAGAGCGATTGGGAGTGTGAGAGAGAGAGAGATTGGGAGTGTGAGAGAGAGAGATTGGGAGTGTGAGAGAGAGAGTTTGGGAGTGAGCGAGAGAGAGACTGGGAGTGTGAGAGAGAGAGAGAGGGATTTGGAGTGTGAGAGAGAGATTGGGAGTGTGAGAGAGAGAGAGATTGGGAGTGTGAGAGAGAGAGATTGGGAGTGTGAGAGAGAGAGAGATTGGGAGCGTGAGAGAGAGAGAGATTGGGAGTGTGAGAGAGAGAGATTGGGAGTGTGAGAGAGATTGGGAGTGTGAGAGAGATTGGGAGTGTGAGAGAGAGAGACTGGGAGTGTGGGAGAGAGAGAGGCTGGGAGTGTGAGAGAGAGAGATTGGGAGTGTGAGAGAGAGAGAGATTGGGAGTGTGAGAGAGAGAGACTGGGAGTGAGAGAGAGAGAGATTGGGAGTGTGAGAGAGAGAGAGATTGGGAGTGTGAGAGAGAGAGACTGGGAGTGTGAGAGACAGAGAGAGACTGGGAGTGAGAGAGAGAGATTGAGAGTGAGAGAGAGAGAGATTGGGAGTGCCAGAGAGAGAGACTGGGAGTGTATGAGAGAGAGAGACTGGGAGTGTGAGAAAGAGATTGGGAGTGTGAGAGAGAGAGAGAGAGAGATTGGGAGTGTGAGAGAGAGAGACTGGGAGTGAGAGAGAGAGATTGGGAGTGTGAGAGAGAGAGAGATTGGGAGTGTGAGAGAGAGAGAGATTGGGAGTGTGAGAGAGAGATTGGAAGTGTGAGAGAGAGAGAGATTGGGAGTGTGAGAGAGAGATTGGGAGTGTGAGAGAGAGAGAGATTGGCAGTGTGAGAGAGAGAGATTGGGAGTGTGAGAGAGAGAGAGATTGTGAGTGTGAGAGAGAGAGACTGGGAGTGTGAGAGAGAGAGACTGGGAGTGAGAGAAAGAGATTGGGATTGTGAGAGAGAGATTGGGAGTGTGAGAGAGATTGGTAGTGTGAGAGATTCGGAGTGTGAGAGAGAGTGACTGGGAGTGTGTGAGAGAGAGAGACTGGGAGTGTGAGAGAGAGAGATTGGGAGTGTGAGAGAGAGAGAGATCGGGAGTGTGAGAGAGAGAGATTGGGAGTGTGAGAGAGAGAGACTGGGAGTGAGAGAGAGAGAGATTGGGAGTTTGAGAGAGAGATTGACTGGGAGTGAGAGAGAGAGAGATTGGCAGTGTGAGAGAGAGAGAGATTGGGTGTGTGAGCGAGAGAGAGACTGGGAGTGTGAGAGAGAGAGAGATTGGGGGTGTCAGAGAGAGAGACTGGGAGTGTGTGAGAGAGAGAGTCTGGGAGTGTGAGAGAGAGAGATTGGGAGTGTGAGAGAGAGAGAGATTGGGAGTGAGTGAGAGAGAGACTGGGAGTGTGAGAGAGAGAGACGGATTGGGAGTGTGAGAGAGAGATTGGGACTGTGAGAGAGAGAGAGATTGGGAGTGTGAGAGAGAGAGATTGGGAGTGTGAGAGAGAGAGACTGGGAGTGTGAGAGAGAGAGATTGGGAGTATGAGAGAGAGAGAGATTGGGAGTGTGAGAGAGAGAGAGATTGGGAGTGTGAGAGAGAGATTGGAAGTGTGAGAGAGAGAGAGATTGGAAGTGTGAGAGAGAGATTGGGAGTGTGAGAGAGAGAGAGATTGGGAGTGTGAAAGAGAGAGTTTGGGAGTGTGAGAGAGAGAGACTGGGAGTGAGAGAGAGAGAGATTGGGAGTGTGAGAGAGAGAGAGATTGTGAGTGTGAGAGAGAGAGACTGGGAGTGTGAGAGAGAGAGACTGGGAGTGAGAGAGAGAGATTGGGATTGTGAGAGAGAGATTGGGAGTGTGAGAGAGATTGGGAGTGTGAGAGATTGGGAGTGTGAGAGAGAGTGACTGGGAGTGTGTGAGAGAGAGAGTCTGGGAGTGTGAGAGAGAGAGATTGGGAGTGTGAGAGAGAGAGAGATCGGGAGTGTGAGAGAGAGAGATTGGGAGTGTGAGAGAGAGAGACTGGGAGTGAGAGAGAGAGAGATTGGGAGTGTGAGAGAGAGAGAGATTGGGAGTGTGAGAGAGAGAGAGATTGGGAGTGTGAGAGAGAGAGAGATTGGGAGTGTGAGAGAGAGAGACTGGGATTCTGAGAGAGAGAGACTGGGAGTGTGAGAGAGAGAGATTGGGAGTGTGAGAGAGAGAGAGATTGGGAGTGTGAGAGAGAGAGAGATCGGGAGTGTGAGAGAGAGATTGGAAGTGTGAGAGAGAGAGAGATTGGGAGTGTGAGAGAGAGATTGGGAGTGTGAGAGAGAGAGAGATTGGGAGTGTGAAAGAGAGAGATTGGGAGTGTGAGAGAGAGAGTTTGGGAGTGAGCGAGAGAGAGACTGGGAGTGTGAGAGAGAGAGAGAGGGATTTGGAGTGTGAGAGAGAGATTGGGAGTGTGAGAGAGAGAGAGATTGGGAGTGTGAGAGAGAGAGATTGGGAGTGTGAGAGAGATTGGGAGTGTGAGAGAGATTGGGAGTGTGAGAGAGAGAGACTGGGAGTGTGTGAGAGAGAGAGGCTGGGAGTGTGAGAGAGAGAGATTGGGAGTGTGAGAGAGAGAGAGATTGGGAGTGTGAGAGAGAGAGACTGGGAGTGAGAGGGAGAGAGATTGGGAGTGTGAGAGAGAGAGAGATTGGGAGTGTGAGAGAGAGAGACTGGGAGTGTGAGAGACAGAGAGAGACTGGGAGTGAGAGAGAGAGATTGAGAGTGAGAGAGAGAGAGATTGGGAGTGCCAGAGAGAGAGACTGGGAGTGTATGAGAGAGAGAGACTGGGAGTGTGAGAAAGAGATTGGGAGTGTGAGAGAGAGAGAGAGAGAGAGAGATTGATAGTGTGAGAGAGAGAGACTGGGAGTGAGAGAGAGAGATTGGGAGTGTGAGAGAGAGAGAGATTGGGAGTGTGAGAGAGAGTGAGACTGGGAGTGTGAGAGAGAGAGAGAGACTGGGAGTGAGAGAGAGAGATTGGGAGTGTGAGAGAGAGAGAGATTGGGAGTGTGAGAGAGAGAGGCTGGGAGTGTGTGAGAGAAAGAGACTGGGAGTGTGTGAGAGACAGAGACTGAGAGTGAGAGAGAGATTGGGAGTGTGAGAGAGAGAGAGATTGGGAGTGTGAGAGAGAGAGAGATTGGGAGTGTGAGAGAGAGAGTTCGGGAGTGAGCGAGAGAGAGACTGGGAGTGTGAGAGAGAGAGAGAGGGATTGGGAGTGTGAGAGAGAGAGAGATTGGGAGTGTGAGAGAGAGAGATTGGGAGTGTGAGAGAGAGATATTGGGAGTGTGAGAGAGAGAGAGATTGAGAGTGTGAGAGAGAGAGAGATTGAGAGTGTGTGAGAGAGAGAGATTGGGAGTGTGAGAGAGAGAGAGGTTGGGAGCGTGAGCGAGAGAGATTGGGAGTGTGAGAGAGAGATTGGGAGTGAGTGTGAGAGAGATTGGGAGTGTGAGAGTGATTGGGAGTGCGAGAGAGAGACTGGGAGTGTGTGAGAGAGAGAAACTGGGAGTGTGAGAGAGAGAGATTGGGAGTGAGAGAGAGAGAGGTTGGGAGTGTGAGAGAGAGAGACTGGGAGTGAGAGAGAGAGAGATTGGGAGTGTGAGAGAGAGAGAGATTGGGAGTGTGAGAGAGAGAGAGATTGGGAGTGTGAGAGAGAGAGAGATTGGGAGTGTGAGAGAGAGAGACTGGGAGTGTGAGAGAGAGAGACTGGGAGTGTGAGAGAGAGAGATTGGGAGTGTGAGAGAGAGAGAGATTGGGAGTGTGAGAGAGAGAGAGATCGGGAGTGCGAGAGAAAGATTGGAAGTGTGAGAGAGAGAGAGATTGGGAGTGTGAGAGAGAGATTGGGAGTGTGAGAGAGAGAGAGATTGGGAGTGTGAGAGAGAGAGATTGGGAGTGTGAGAGAGAGAGTTTGGGAGTGAGCGAGAGAGAGACTGGGAGTGTGAGAGAGAGAGAGAGGGATTTGGAGTGTGAGAGAGAGATTGGGAGTGTGAGAGAGAGAGAGATTGGGAGTGTGAGAGAGAGAGATTGGGAGTGTGAGAGAGAGAGAGATTGGGAGCGTGAGAGAGAGAGAGATTGGGAGTGTGAGAGAGAGAGATTGGGAGTGTGAGAGAGATTGGGAGTGTGAGAGAGATTGGGAGTGTGAGAGAGAGAGACTGGGAGTGTGTGAGAGAGAGAGGCTGGGAGTGTGAGAGAGAGAGATTGGGAGTGTGAGAGAGAGAGAGATTGGTAGTGTGAGAGAGAGAGACTGGGAGTGAGAGAGAGAGAGATTGGGAGTGTGAGAGAGAGAGAGATTGGGAGTGTGAGAGAGAGAGACTGGGAGTGTGAGAGACAGAGAGAGACTGGGAGTGAGAGAGAGAGATTGAGAGTGAGAGAGAGAGATTGGGAGTGCCAGAGAGAGAGACTGGGAGTGTATGAGAGAGAGAGACTGGGAGTGTGAGAAAGAGATTGGGAGTGTGAGAGAGAGAGAGAGAGAGATTGGGAGTGTGAGAGAGAGAGAGATTGGGAGTGTGAGAGAGAGAGATTGGGAGTGTGAGAGAGAGAGAGATTGGGAGCGTGAGAGAGAGAGAGATTGGGAGTGTGAGAGAGAGAGATTGGGAGTGTGAGAGAGATTGGGAGTGTGAGAGAGATTGGGAGTGTGAGAGAGAGAGACTGGGAGTGTGTGAGAGAGAGAGGCTGGGAGTGTGAGAGAGAGAGATTGGGAGTGTGAGAGAGAGAGAGATTGGGAGTGTGAGAGAGAGAGACTGGGAGTGAGAGAGAGAGAGATTGGGAGTGTGAGAGAGAGAGAGATTGGGAGTGTGAGAGAGAGAGACTGGGAGTGTGAGAGACAGAGAGAGACTGGGAGTGAGAGAGAGAGATTGAGAGTGAGAGAGAGAGAGATTGGGAGTGCCAGAGAGAGAGACTGGGAGTGTATGAGAGAGAGAGACTGGGAGTGTGAGAAAGAGATTGGGAGTGTGAGAGAGAGAGAGAGTCCCCTGAGTCAGCTGCTACGGAAACTAAGTACTCAGCCGGACCCTGACCAGCCCCAGACCAACACAGCCGCCCAAGCACCAATCCGAGTGAACCAAATCATTAAAAAATGCAAAGAAACCTACCTGGAACATTGGAACAAAATAACCGAAAGCCAAAGCAGATTAGAATGTTACCGGGCCCTAAAAAGAGAATATAAACTGGCAGACTACCTCACGACCATCAGAGACACAAAACAGAGACAGACCCTCACCAGGTACAGACTAAGCGACCACCAACTGGAAATTGAAAAAGGCAGATACAAGAAATCCTGGCAGCCTAGAAAGAATAGAATATGCGATCAATGTCTGGCTGGCGAGGTTGAAACAGAAATGCATTTCCTCCTAAAATGCGAAAAATTCAACACATCAAGAAACATATTATTCAACAAGCTAAGCCAAACAACCCCAGATTTCAAGGAATTGGATGATCTGTCAAAATTGAGATTAGTCCTAGGAGAAGGAGACAGACCATACCTTGGGGCCAAATATGTAATAACATGTCACAAACTGAGGACTGTTTAAAATTAAGACTGTTTAAAATTAATATTGAACGTACCAAATGAAGTACAAAGACTGTTTAAAATTAATATTGTTTAAAAGTAATATTGTATGTACCCAACAAATGTCAAATCGATTGACACCTGCAGAATGTTGGAAAACTGTACCTTTTTGCTATGTAAGCTTTGGCAATATGGTTCTCTGTAAACTTTCATGCCAATAAAGCATTTTAATTGGAATTGGAATTGGAATTGGAGAGAGAGATTGGGAGTGTGAGAGAGAGAGACTGGGAGTGAGAGAGAGAGATTGGGAGTGTGAGAGAGAGAGAGATTGGGAGTGTGAGAGAGAGAGAGATTGGGAGTGTGAGAGAGAGATTGGAAGTGTGAGAGAGAGAGAGATTGGGAGTGTGAGAGAGAGATTGGGAGTGTGAGAGAGAGAGAGATTGGCAGTGTGAGAGAGAGAGATTGGGAGTGTGAGAGAGAGAGAGATTGTGAGTGTGAGAGAGAGAGACTGGGAGTGTGAGAGAGAGAGACTGGGAGTGAGAGAGAGAGATTGGGATTGTGAGAGAGAGATTGGGAGTGTGAGAGAGATTGGGAGTGTGAGAGATTCGGAGTGTGAGAGAGAGTGACTGGGAGTGTGTGAGAGAGAGAGACTGGGAGTGTGAGAGAGAGAGATTGGGAGTGTGAGAGAGAGAGAGATCGGGAGTGTGAGAGAGAGAGATTGGGAGTGCGAGAGAGAGAGACTGGGAGTGAGAGAGAGAGAGATTGGGAGTTTGAGAGAGAGAGAGACTGGGAGTGAGAGAGAGAGAGATTGGCAGTGTGAGAGAGAGAGAGATTGGGTGTGTGAGCGAGAGAGAGACCGGGAGTGTGAGAGAGAGAGAGATTGGGGGTGTCAGAGAGAGAGACTGGGAGTGTGTGAGAGAGAGAGTCTGGGAGTGTGAGAGAGAGAGATTGGGAGTGTGAGAGAGAGAGAGATTGGGAGTGAGCGAGAGAGAGACTGGGAGTGTGAGAGAGAGAGACGGATTGGGAGTGTGAGAGAGAGATTGGGACTGTGAGAGAGAGAGAGATTGGGAGTGTGAGAGAGAGAGATTGGGAGTGTGAGAGAGAGAGACTGGGAGTGTGAGAGAGAGAGATTGGGAGTGTGAGAGAGAGAGAGATTGGGAGTGTGAGAGAGAGAGAGATTGGGAGTGTGAGAGAGAGATTGGAAGTGTGAGAGAGAGAGAGATTGGAAGTGTGAGAGAGAGATTGGGAGTGTGAGAGAGAGAGAGATTGGGAGTGTGAAAGAGAGAGTTTGGGAGTGTGAGAGAGAGAGACTGGGAGTGAGAGAGAGAGAGATTGGGAGTGTGAGAGAGAGAGAGATTGTGAGTGTGAGAGAGAGAGACTGGGAGTGAGAGAGAGAGAGACTGGGAGTGAGAGAGAGAGATTGGGATTGTGAGAGAGAGATTGGGAGTGTGAGAGAGATTGGGAGTGTGAGAGATTGGGAGTGTGAGAGAGAGTGACTGGGAGTGTGTGAGAGAGAGAGTCTGGGAGTGTGAGAGAGAGAGATTGGGAGTGTGAGAGAGAGAGAGATCGGGAGTGTGAGAGAGAGAGATTGGGAGTGTGAGAGAGAGAGACTGGGAGTGAGAGAGAGAGAGATTGGGAGTGTGAGAGAGAGAGAGATTGGGAGTGTGAGAGAGAGAGAGATTGGGAGTGTGAGAGAGAGAGAGATTGGGAGTGTGAGAGAGAGAGACTGGGATTCTGAGAGAGAGAGACTGGGAGTGTGAGAGAGAGAGATTGGGAGTGTGAGAGAGAGAGAGATTGGGAGTGTGAGAGAGAGAGAGATCGGGAGTGTGAGAGAGAGATTGGAAGTGTGAGAGAGAGAGAGATTGGGAGTGTGAGAGAGAGATTGGGAGTGTGAGAGAGAGAGAGATTGGGAGTGTGAAAGAGAGAGATTGGGAGTGTGAGAGAGAGAGTTTGGGAGTGAGCGAGAGAGAAACTGGGAGTGTGAGAGAGAGAGAGAGGGATTTGGAGTGTGAGAGAGAGATTGGGAGTGTGAGAGAGAGAGAGATTGGGAGTGTGAGAGAGAGAGATTGGGAGTGTGAGAGAGAGAGAGATTGGGAGCGTGAGAGAGAGAGAGATTGGGAGTGTGAGAGAGAGAGATTGGGAGTGTGAGAGAGATTGGGAGTGTGAGAGAGATTGGGAGTGTGAGAAAGAGAGACTGGGAGTGTGTGAGAGAGAGAGGCTGGGAGTGTGAGAGAGAGAGATTGGGAGTGTGAGAGAGAGAGAGATTGGGAGTGTGAGAGAGAGAGACTGGGAGTGAGAGGGAGAGAGATTGGGAGTGTGAGAGAGAGAGAGATTGGGAGTGTGAGAGAGAGAGACTGGGAGTGTGAGAGACAGAGAGAGACTGGGAGTGAGAGAGAGAGATTGAGAGTGAGAGAGAGAGAGATTGGGAGTGCCAGAGAGAGAGACTGGGAGTGTATGAGAGAGAGAGACTGGGAGTGTGAGAAAGAGATTGGGAGTGTGAGAGAGAGAGAGAGAGAGATTGGGAGTGTGAGAGAGAGAGACTGGGAGTGAGAGAGAGAGATTGGGAGTGTGAGAGAGAGAGAGATTGGGAGTGTGAGAGAGAGTGAGACTGGGAGTGTGAGAGAGAGAGAGAGACTGGGAGTGAGAGAGAGAGATTGGGAGTGTGAGAGAGAGAGAGATTGGGAGTGTGAGAGAGAGAGGCTGGGAGTGTGTGAGAGAAAGAGACTGGGAGTGTGTGAGAGACAGAGACTGAGAGTGAGAGAGAGATTGGGAGTGTGAGAGAGAGAGAGATTGGGAGTGTGAGAGAGAGAGTTCGGGAGTGAGCGAGAGAGAGACTGGGAGTGTGAGAGAGAGAGAGAGGGATTGGGAGTGTGAGAGAGAGAGAGATTGGGAGTGTGAGAGAGAGAGATTGGGAGTGTGAGAGAGAGATATTGGGAGTGTGAGCGAGAGAGATTGGGAGTGTGAGAGAGAGATTGGGAGTGAGTGTGAGAGAGATTGGGAGTGTGAGAGTGATTGGGAGTGCGAGAGAGAGACTGGGAGTGTGTGAGAGAGAGAGACTGGGAGTGTGAGAGAGAGAGATTGGGAGTGAGAGAGAGAGAGGTTGGGAGTGTGAGAGAGAGAGACTGGGAGTGAGAGAGAGAGAGATTGGGAGTGTGAGAGAGAGAGAGATTGGGAGTGTGAGAGAGAGAGAGATTGGGAGTGTGAGAGAGAGAGAGATTGGGAGTGTGAGAGAGAGAGACTGGGAGTGTGAGAGAGAGAGACTGGGAGTGTGAGAGAGAGAGATTGGGAGTGTGAGAGAGAGAGAGATTGGGAGTGTGAGAGAGAGAGAGATCGGGAGTGTGAGAGAGAGATTGGAAGTGTGAGAGAGAGAGAGATTGGGAGTGTGAGAGAGAGATTGGGAGTGTGAGAGAGAGAGAGATTGGGAGTGTGAGAGAGAGAGATTGGGAGTGTGAGAGAGAGAGTTTGGGAGTGAGCGAGAGAGAGACTGGGAGTGTGAGAGAGAGAGAGAGGGATTTGGAGTGTGAGAGAGAGATTGGGAGTGTGAGAGAGAGAGAGATTGGGAGTGTGAGAGAGAGAGATTGGGAGTGTGAGAGAGAGAGAGATTGGGAGCGTGAGAGAGAGAGAGATTGGGAGTGTGAGAGAGAGAGATTGGGAGTGTGAGAGAGATTGGGAGTGTGAGAGAGATTGGGAGTGTGAGAGAGAGAGACTGGGAGTGTGTGAGAGAGAGAGGCTGGGAGTGTGAGAGAGAGAGATTGGGAGTGTGAGAGAGAGAGAGATTGGTAGTGTGAGAGAGAGAGACTGGGAGTGAGAGAGAGAGAGATTGGGAGTGTGAGAGAGAGAGAGATTGGGAGTGTGAGAGAGAGAGACTGGGAGTGTGAGAGACAGAGAGAGACTGGGAGTGAGAGAGAGAGATTGAGAGTGAGAGAGAGAGAGATTGGGAGTGCCAGAGAGAGAGACTGGGAGTGTATGAGAGAGAGAGACTGGGAGTGTGAGAAAGAGATTGGGAGTGTGAGAGAGAGAGAGAGAGAGATTGGGAGTGTGAGAGAGAGAGACTGGGAGTGAGAGAGAGAGATTGGGAGTGTGAGAGAGAGAGAGATTGGGAGTGTGAGAGAGAGTGAGACTGGGAGTGTGAGAGAGAGAGAGAGACTGGGAGTGAGAGAGAGAGATTGGGAGTGTGAGAGAGAGAGAGATTGGGAGTGTGAGAGAGAGAGGCTGGGAGTGTGTGAGAGAAAGAGACTGCCAGTGTGTGAGAGACAGAGACTGGGAGTGAGAGAGAGATTGGGAGTGTGAGAGAGAGAGAGATTGGGAGTGTGAGAGAGAGAGAGATTGGGAGTGTGAGAGAGAGAGTTCGGGAGTGAGCGAGAGAGAGACTGGGAGTGTGAGAGAGAGAGAGAGAGAGGGATTGGGAGTGTGAGAGAGAGAGAGATTGGGAGTGTGAGAGAGAGAGATTGGGAGTGTGAGAGAGAGAGAGATTGGGAGCGTGAGAGAGAGAGAGAGGGATTGGGAGTGAGAGAGAGATTGGGAGTGTGAGAGAGAGAGAGATTGGGAGTGTGAGAGAGAGAGAGATTGGGAGTGTGAGAGAGAGATATTGGGAGTGTGAGAGAGAGAGAGACTGGGAGTGAGAGAGAGAGCCATCGCAAATCGGAACAACCTTGATCGTGAAATAAATAAAAGCGGTAGGGAGGTAGTGCAACTCTGCCGAGCCTTACGCCTGTACATAGTTAATGGTAGCTTCAGAGGGGACTCCCTAGGGAGACTCACATACTCCTCAACTCTTGGGTCTAGTGTGGTGGACTATACAATCACTGACCTGGACCCCTGCGATATCAACGCATTCACTGTCAGGCAGCAATCCCCCCTCTCAGACCATAACCAAATAAATGTGTACCTTAAACTTTCTGCCCAAACTACAGACACAAAAAAGGAACCCAGTAAGCTACATAAAATAAACCAGACATACAGATGGGCCCCAGACAGTGGAGATAAATTCATCACAGCACTAAATTCACCTGATCTCACAAGTAAAATTTCAAAATTTAAAGAAAATCTATATGAGATCACCAGAGATGGTGTAAACACGGCCATAGAGGATATAAATATGATCTTCCATGAGGCAGCTGTAAAAGCCGACCTTGTGAAACAGAAGAGGAAGCGTCACAAAAGACAAAATAAAAATGTGAAATGGTTTGACCACGAATGCAAAAATGCCAGAAAAGACCTGAGAAAAATATCAAACCAAAAGCATCGGCAACCAAACAATCCGGACCTACGTACTAGATACAATGAAACCCTCAAAAGATATAAACACACCATTAGGAACAAAACACAAAACTATACCCACAAAATACTCGAAGAAATTGAAAACTCCACCAATCCAAAACAATTCTGGGAAATGTGGAATAACCTGAGTACAACACAATTGCAAGCATTACCAATCCAAGATGGCGACATCTGGAGAACACATTTTGAAAACCTCTACAAAGACATCCCAATAAACGAAACAAACCCAAGTCAACATCAGGTCACAGAAAAACTCCACACATTAGAAGCAACAATTAAAGACAACCAAAACCCTCTAGACTCCCCAATCACATGGAAAGAACTGGCCACAAAAACAAAATCTCTCCACCTAAAGAAAGCCTGTGGCCCAGACAACATCAAAAATGAAATGCTCAAGTTCAGCAATATGGAGATGCAGGGTGCGATACTCAAACTATTCAACATCATATTACGCTCAGGCTGTTTTCCCGATATCTGGTGCCAAGGACTAATCTCCCCCATATATAAAAGTGGAAACAAATCAGACCCAAATAACGACCGCGGCATCTGTGTCAACAGTTGTCTAGGGAAGTTATTCTGCAGTATTCTAAATAGTAGATTACTTGATTTTCTTAACAAATATAATATCCTCAGAAAAAACCAAATAGGTTTCTTCCAAAACACCGCACCGCCGACCATATCTATACCCTTCACACCCTCATTGAAAAACATATACACCAAACAAAAAATGGGAAAATATTCGCCTGTTTCATCGACTTCAAGAAAGCCTTTGACTCTATATGGCACGAAGGGCTCTATTATAAACTTCTTCAGTGTGGAATAGGGGGCAAAGTCTATGACCTTATTAAATCAATGTATCTGAAAAACAAATGCGGGGTCAAAATTGGAGACAAACGCATCGATTTCTTCACCCAGAGAAGAGGCGTCTGGCAGGGCTGCAATTTGAGCCCGACCCTGTTCAACATATACATAAATGAATTAGCAGACATGCTGGAGCAAAGCGAGTCACCAGGTCTCCGTCTCCTGGATGGAGAAGTGAAGTCCCTGTTCTATGCGGATGACCTGGTTCTGCTGTCTCCCACAGAACAGGGATTACAGCAACAACTAGACCTACTCGACAAATACTGCCAAAATTGGGCTCTAACAGTAAATCTAAAGAAAACCAACATCATGATCTTTCAAAAAAGACCCAGATGTCAGGAAAAGAAATACCAGTTTACCCTCAGTGATACAACTATAGGACACACTATGAGCTACACCTACCTTGGTCTAACTATTACAGCATCAGGGAGCTTCAGCATAGCAGTGAATGCACTAAAAGAAAAAGCCCGAAGAGCCCTATATGCAATAAAAAGAAAATTCTACAACATTCAAATCCCAATCAAAATCTGGCTCAAAATATTTGACAGCATAATCCTGCCCATTGCACTGTACGGTAGTGAAGTATGGGGCCCGCTAAATCACCAAAACTACACTAAATGGGAAAAACACACAATAGAAGCCCTACATGCAGAATTCTGCCGAAGCATCCTTCGCACCCAAAGAAAAACGCCAACAAATGCATGCAGAGCCGAACTAGGCAGATACCCACTGATAATAAACATCCAAAAACGAGCACTAAACTTCCTAAATCACCTCAAATCTAGCTCCCCAGACACCCTTCATTTCAAAGCCTTTCAGACCCAAGAGCTAAACCCAGAAAAGAGTCCCCTGAGTCAGCTGCTACTGAAACTAAGTACTCAGCCGGACCCTGACCAGCCCCACACCAACACAGCCGTCCAAACACCAATCCGAGTGAACCAAATCATTAAAAAATGCAAAGAAACCTACCTGGAACATTGGAACAAAATAACCGAAAGCCAAAGCAGATTAGAATGTTACCGGGCCCTAAAAAGAGAATATAAACTGGCAGACTACCTCACGACCATCAGAGACACAAAACAGAGACAGACCCTCACCAGGTACAGACTAAGCGACCACCAACTGGAAATTGAAAAAGGCTGATACAAGAAATCCTGGCAGCCTAGAGAGAATAAAATATGCGATCAATGTCTGGCTGGCGAGGTTGAAAGAGAAATGCATTTCCTCCTAAAATGCGAAAAATTCAACACATCAAGAAACATATTATTCAACAAGCTAAGCCAAACAACCCCAGATTTCAAGGAATTGGATGATCTGTCAAAATTGAGATTAGTCCTAGGAGAAGGAGACAGACCATACCTTGGGGCCAAATATGTAACAACATGTCACAACCTGAGGACTGTTTAAAAGTAAGACTGTTTAAAATTAATATTGAACGTACCAAATGAAGTAAAAAGACTGTTTAAAATTAATATTGTTTAAAAGTAATATTGTATGTACCCAACAAATGTCAAATCGATTGACACCTACAGAATGTTGGAAAACTGTACCTTTTTGCTATGTAAGCTTTGGCAATATAGTTCTCTGTAAACTTTCATGCCAATAAAGCATTTGAATTGAATTGAATTGAGAGATTGGGAGTGTGAGAGAGAGAGATTGGGAGTGTGAGAGAGAGAGAGACTTGGAGTGAGAGAGAGAGAGATTGGCAGTGTGAGAGAGAGAGAGATTGGGAGTGTGAGCGAGAGAGAGACTGGGAGTGTGAGAGAGAGAGAGATTGGGGGTGTCAGAGAGAGAGACTGGGAGTGTGTGAGAGAGAGAGACTGGGAGTGTGAGAGAGAGAGATTGGGAGTGTGAGAGAGAGAGAGATTGGGAGTGAGCGAGAGAGAGACTGGGAGTGTGAGAGAGAGAGAGGGATTGGGAGTGTGAGAGAGAGATTGGGAGTGCGAGAGAGAGGGAGATTGGGAGTGTGAGAGAGAGAGATTGGGAGTGTGAGAGAGAGAGACTGGGAGTGTGAGAGAGAGAGATTGGGAGTGTGAGAGAGAGAGATTGGGAGTGTGAGAGAGAGAGAGATTGGGAGTGTGAGAGAGAGATTGGAAGTGTGAGAGAGAGAGAGATTGGGAGTGTGAGAGAGAGATTGGGAGTGTGAGAGAGGAGAGATTGGGAGTGTGAGAGAGAGAGATTGGCAGTGTGAGAGAGAGAGTTTGGGAGTGTGAGAGAGAGAGACTGGGAGTGTGAGAGAGAGAGACTGGGAGTGAGAGAGAGAGATTGGGATTGTGAGAGAGAGATTCAACACATCAAGAAACATATTATTCAACAAGCTAAGCCAAACAACCCCAGATTTCAAGGAATTGGATGATCTGTCAAAATTGAGATTAGTCCTAGGAGAAGGAGACAGACCATACCTTGGGGCCAAATATGTAACAACATGTCACAACCTGAGGACTGTTTAAAATTAAGACTGTTTAAAATTAATATTGAACGTACCAAATGAAGTACAAAGACTGTTTAAAATTAATATTGTTTAAAAGTAATATTGTATGTACCCAACAAATGTCAAATCGATTGACACCTACAGAATGTTGGAAAACTGTACCTTTTTGCTATGTAAGCTTTGGCAATATGGTTCTCTGTAAACTTTCATGCCAATAAAGCATTTTAATTGGAAAAATTGGAATTGGAAATTGGATTGGGAGTGTGAGAGAGATTGGGAGTGTGAGAGATTGGGAGTGTGAGAGAGAGTGACTGGGAGTGTGAGAGAGAGAGAGACTGGGAGTGTGAGAGAGAGAGATTGGGAGTGTGAGAGAGAGAGAGATCGGGAGTGTGAGAGAGAGAGATTGGGAGTGTGAGAGAGAGAGACTGGGAGTGACAGAGAGAGAGATTGGGAGTGTGAGAGAGAGAGAGGTTGGGAGTGTGAGAGAGAGAGAGATTGGGAGTGTGAGAGAGAGAGAGATTGGGAGTGTGAGAGAGAGAGACTGGGAGTGTGTGAGAGAGAGACTGGGAGTGTGAGAGAGAGAGATTGGGAGTGTGAGAGAGAGAGAGATTGGGAGTGTGAGAGAGAGAGAGATTGGGAGTGTGAGAGAGAGATTGGAAGTGTGAGAGAGAGAGAGATTGGGAGAGTGAGAGAGAGATTGGGAGTGTGAGAGAGAGAGAGATTGGGAGTGTGAGAGAGAGAAATTGGGAGTGTGAGAGAGAGAGTTCGGGAGTGAGCGAGAGAGAGACTGGGAGTGTGAGAGAGAGAGAGAGGGATTTGGAGTGTGAGAGAGAGATTGGGAGTGTGGGAGAGAGAGAGATTGGGAGTGTGAGAGAGAGCTATTGGGAGTGTGAGAGAGAGAGAGATTGGGAGCATGAGAGAGAGAGAGATTGGGAGTGTGAGAGAGAGAGATTGGGAGTGTGAGAGAGATTGGGAGTGTTAGAGAGATTGGGAGTGTGAGAGAGAGAGACTGGGAGTGTGTGAGCGAGAGAGGCTGGGAGTGTGAGAGAGAGATATTGGGAGTGTGAGAGAGAGAGAGATTGGGAGTGTGAGAGAGAGAGAGATTGGGAGTGTGAGAGAGAGAGAGATTGGGAGTGCGAGCGAGAGAGATTGGGAGTGTGAGAGAGAGATTGGGAGTGAGTGTGAGAGAGATTGGGAGTGTGAGAAAGATTGGGAGTGTGAGAGAGAGACTGGGAGTGTGTGAGAGAGAGAGACTTGGTGTGTGAGAGAGAGAGTGAGACTGGGAGTGAGAGAGAGAGATAGACCACACCTTGGTGCCAAATATGTAACAACATGTCACAAACTGAGGACTGTTTAAAATTAATACTGAATGTACCCACTGATGTACAAAGCCTGTTTAAATTAATATTGTTTAAAGTATTATTGTATGTACCCAACGAAGATCAGAATTGTTTGATACCTACAGAATGCCGGAAAACTGTACTTTTTGTTATGTAAGCTTTGGCAATATGGTTCCCTGTAAACTTTCATGCCAATAAAGCATTTGAATTGAAAAAAAAAATTGATTGATTGGGAGTGTGAGAGAGAGAGTTTGGGAGTGTGAGAGAGAGAGACGGGGAGTGTGTGAGAAAGAGAGACTGGGAGTGTGAGAGAGAGAGATTGGGAGTGTGAGAGAGAGAGATATTGGGAGTGTGAGAGAGAGACTGGGATTGAGAGAGAGAGAGATTGGGAGTGTGTGAGAGAGGGAGATTGGGAGTGTGAGAGAGAGAGAGATTGGGAGTATGAGAGAGAGAGAGATTGGGAGTGTGAGAGAGAGAGATTGGGAGTGTGAGAGAGATTGGGAGGGTGAGAGAGAGAGATTGGGAGTGTGAGAGAGATTGGGAGTGTGAGAGAGAGAGACTGGGAGTGAGAGAGAGAGAGATTGGGAGTGTGTGAGAGAGAGAGACTGGGAGAGTGAGAGAGAGAGAGAGACTGGGAGTGAGAGAGAGATTGGGAGTGTGAGAGAGAGAGAGATTGGGCGTGTGAGAGAGAGAGAGGGATTGGGAGTGAGAGAGAGATTGGGAGTGTGAGAGAGAGAGAGATTGGGAGTGTGAGAGAGAGAGATTGGGAGTGTGAGAGAGATATTGGGAGTGTGAGAGAGAGAGAGACTGGGAGTGAGAGAGAGAGAGATTGGGAGTTTGAGAGAGAGAGATTGGGAGTGTGAGAGAGAGAGAGACTGGGAGTGAGAGAGAGAGAGTTTGGCAGTGTGAGAGAGAGAGAGATTGGGAGTGTGAGCGAGAGAGAGACCGGGAGTGTGAGAGAGAGAGAGATTGGGGTGTCAGAGAGAGAGACTGGGAGTGTATGAGAGAGAGAGACTGGGAGTGTGAGAGAGAGAGATTGGGAGTGTGAGAGAGAGAGAGATTGGGAGTGAGCGAGAGAGAGACTGGGAGTGTGAGAGAGAGAGAGGGATTGGGAGTGTGAGAGAGAGATTGGGAGTGTGAGAGAGAGAAAGATTGGGAGTGTGAGAGAGAGAGATTGGGAGTGTGAGAGAGAGAGACTGGGAGTGTGAGAGAGAGAGATTGGGAGTGTGAGAGAGAGAGAGATTGGGAGTGTGAGAGAGAGAGAGATTGGGAGTGTGAGAGAGAGATTGGAAGTGTGAGAGAGAGAGAGATTGGGAGTGTGAGAGAGAGATTGGGAGTGTGAGAGAGAGAGAGATTGGGAGTGTGAGAGAGAGAGATTGGGAGTGTGAGAGAGAGAGTTTGGGAGTGTGAGAGAGAGAGACTGGGAGTGAGAGAGAGAGAGATTGGGAGCGTGAGAGAGAGAGAGATTGGGAGTGTGAGAGAGAGAGACTGGGAGTGTGAGAGAGAGAGACTGGGAGTGAGAGAGAGAGATTGGGATTGTGAGAGAGAGATTGGGAGTGCGAGAGAGATTGGGAGTGTGAGAGATTGGGAGTGTGAGAGAGAGTGACTGGGAGTGTGTGAGCGAGAGACTGGGAGTGTGAGAGAGAGAGATTGGGAGTGTGAGAAAGAGAGAGATCGGGAGTGTGAGAGAGAGACATTGGGAGTTTGAGAGAGAGAGACTGGGAGTGTGAGAGAGAGAGAGATTGGGAGTGTGAGAGAGAGAGAGATTGGGAGTGTGAGAGAGAGAGAGGTTGGGAGTGTGAGAGAGAGAGACTGGGATTGTGTGAGAGAGAGACTGGGAGTGTGAGAGAGAGAGATTGGGAGTGTGAGAGAGAGAGAGATTGGGAGTGTGAGAGAGAGAGAGATTGGGAGTGTGAGAGAGAGATTGGAAGTGTGAGAGAGAGAGAGATTGGGAGTGTGAGAGAGAGATTGGGAGTGTGAGAGAGAGAGAGATTGGGAGTGTGAGAGAGAGAGATTGGGAGTGTGAGAGAGAGAGTTTGGGAGTGAGCGAGAGAGAGACTGGGAGTGTGAGAGAGAGAGAGAGGGATTTGGAGTGTGAGAGAGAGATTGGGAGTGTGAGAGAGAGAGAGATTGCGAGTGTGAGAGAGAGAGATTGGGAGTGTGAGAGAGAGAGAGATTGTGAGCGTGAGAGAGAGAGAGATTGCGAGTGTGAGAGAGAGAGATTGGGAGTGTGAGAGAGATTGGGAGTGTGAGAGAGATTGGGAGTGTGAGAGAGAGAGACTGGGAGTGTGTGAGGGAGAGAGGCTGGGAGTGTGAGAGAGAGAGATTGGGAGTGTGAGAGCGAGAGAGATTGGGAGTGTGAGAGAGAGAGACTAGGAGTGAGAGAGAGACAGATTGGGAGTGTGAGAGAGAGAGAGATTGGGAGTTTGAGAGAGAGAGAGATTGGGAGTGTGAGAGAGAGAGACTGGGAGTGTGTGAGAGAGAGACTGGGAGTGTGAGGGAGAGAGATTGGGAGTGTGAGAGAGAGAGAGATTGGGAGTGTGAGAGTGAGAGAGATTGGGAGTGTGAGAGAGAGATTGGAAGTGTGAGAGAGAGAGAGATTGGGAGTGTGAGAGAGAGATTGGGAGTGTGAGAGAGAGAGAGATTGGGAGTGTGAGAGAGAGAGGTTGGGAGTGTGAGAGAGAGAGTTTGGGAGTGAGCGAGAGAGAGACTGGGAGTGTGAGAGAGAGAGAGAGAGGGATTTGGAGTGTGAGAGAGAGATTGGGAGTGTGAGAGAGAGAGAGATTGGGAGTGTGAGAGAGAGAGATTGGGAGTGTGAGAGAGAGAGAGATTGGGAGCGTGAGAGAGAGAGAGATTGGGAGTGTGAGAGAGAGAGATTGGGAGTGTGAGAGAGATTGGGAGTGTGAGAGAGAGACTGGGAGTGTGTGAGAGAGAGAGGCTGGGAGTGTGAGAGAGAGAGCGATTGGGAGTGTGAGAGAGAGAGACTGGGAGTGTGAGAGACAGAGAGAGACTGGGAGTGAGAGAGAGAGATTGAGAGTGTGAGAGAGAAAGATTGGGAGTGCCAGAGAGAGAGACTGGGAGTATATGAGAGAGAGAGACTGGGAGTGTGAGGAAGAGATTGGGTGTGTGAGAGAGAGAGAGAGAGAGATTGGGAGTGTGAGAGAGAGAGACTGGGAGTGAGAGAGAGAGATTGGGAGTGTGAGTGAGAGAGAGATTGGGAGTGTGAGAGAGAGAGAGACTGGGAGTGTGAGAGGGAGAGAGATTGGGAGTGTGAGAGAGAGAGAGACTGGGAGTGAGAGAGAGAGAGATTGGGAGTGTGAGAGAGAGAGATTGGGAGTGTGAGAGAGAGAGAGATTGGGAGTGAGCGAGAGAGAGACTGGGAGCGTGAGAGAGAGAGAGGGATTGGGAGTGTGAGAGAGAGATTGGGAGTGTGAGAGAGAGAAAGATTGGGAGTGTGAGAGAGAGAGATTGGGAGTGTGAGAGAGAGAGACTGGGAGTGTGAGAGAGAGAGATTGGGAGTGTGAGAGAGAGAGAGATTGGGAGTGTGAGAGAGAGAGAGATTGGGAGTGTGAGAGAGAGATTGGAAGTGTGAGAGAGAGAGAGATTGGGAGTGTGAGAGAGAGATTGGGAGTGTGAGAGAGAGAGAGATTGGGAGTGTGAGAGAGAGAGATTGGGAGTGTGAGAGAGAGAGTTTGGGAGTGTGAGAGAGAGAGACTGGGAGTGAGAGAGAGAGAGATGGGGAGCGTGAGAGAGAGAGAGATTGGGAGTGTGAGAGAGAGAGACTGGGAGTGTGAGAGAGAGAGACTGGGAGTGAGAGAGAGAGATCGGGATAGTGAGAGAGAGATTGGGAGTGTGAGAGAGATTGGGAGTGTGAGAGATTGGGAGTGTGAGAGAGAGTGACTGGGAGTGTGTGAGCGAGAGACTGGGAGTGTGAGAGAGAGAGATTGGGAATGTGAGAAAGAGAGAGATCGGGAGTGTGAGAGAGAGAGATTGGGAGTGTGAGAGAGAGAGACTGGGAGTGTGAGAGAGAGAGAGATTGGGAGTGTGAGAGAGAGAGAGATTGGGAGTGTGAGAGAGAGAGAGGTTGGGAGTGTGAGAGAGAGAGACTGGGAGTGTGTGAGAGAGAGACTGGGAGTGTGAGAGAGAGAGATTGGGAGTGTGAGAGAGAGAGAGATTGGGAGTGTGAGAGAGAGAGAGATTGGGAGTGTGAGAGAGAGATTGGAAGTGTGAGAGAGAGAGAGATTGGGAGTGTGAGAGAGAGATTGGGAGTGTGAGAGAGAGAGAGATTGGGAGTGTGAGAGAGAGAGATTGGGAGTGTGAGAGAGAGAGTTTGGGAGTGAGCGAGAGAGAGACTGGGAGTGTGAGAGAGAGAGAGAGGGATTTGGAGTGTGAGAGAGAGATTGGGAGTGTGAGAGAGAGAGAGATTGCGAGTGTGAGAGAGAGAGATTGGGAGTGTGAGAGAGAGAGAGATTGTGAGCGTGAGAGAGAGAGAGATTGGGAGTGTGAGAGAGAGAGATTGGGAGTGTGAAAGAGATTGGGAGTGTGAGAGAGATTGGGAGTGTGAGAGAGAGAGACTGGGAGTGTGTGAGAGAGAGAGGCTGGGAGTGTGAGAGAGAGAGATTGGGAGTGTGAGAGCGAGAGAGATTGGGAGTGTGAGAGAGAGAGACTAGGAGTGAGAGAGAGACAGATTGGGAGTGTGAGAGAGAGAGAGATTGGGAGTTTGAGAGAGAGAGAGATTGGGAGTGTGAGAGAGAGAGACTGGGAGTGTGTGAGAGAGAGACTGGGAGTGTGAGGGAGAGAGATTGGGAGTGTGAGAGAGAGAGAGATTGGGAGTGTGAGAGTGAGAGAGATTGGGAGTGTGAGAGAGAGATTGGAAGTGTGAGAGAGAGAGAGATTGGGAGTGTGAGAGAGAGAGAGATTGGGAGTGTGAGAGAGAGAGGTTGGGAGTGTGAGAGAGAGAGTTTGGGAGTGAGCGAGAGAGAGACTGGGAGTGTGAGAGAGAGAGAGAGAGGGATTTGGAGTGTGAGAGAGAGATTGGGAGTGTGAGAGAGAGAGAGATTGGGAGTGTGAGAGAGAGAGATTGGGAGTGTGAGAGAGAGAGAGATTGGGAGCGTGAGAGAGAGAGAGATTGGGAGTGTGAGAGAGAGAGATTGGGAGTGTGAGAGAGATTGGGAGTGTGAGAGAGATTGGGAGTGTGAGAGAGAGACTGGGAGTGTGTGAGAGAGAGAAGCTGGGAGTGTGAGAGAGAGAGAGATTGGGAGTGTGAGAGAGAGAGACTGGGAGTGAGAGAGAGAGAGATTGGGAGTGTGAGAGAGAGATAGATTGGGAGTGTGAGAGAGAGAGACTGGGAGTGTGAGAGACAGAGAGAGACTGGGAGTGAGAGAGAGAGATTGAGAGTGTGAGAGAGAGAGATTGGGAGTGCCAGAGAGAGAGACTGGGAGTATATGAGAGAGAGAGACTGGGAGTGTGAGGAAGAGATTGGGAGTGTGAGAGAGAGAGAGAGAGATTGGGAGTGTGAGAGAGAGAGACTGGGAGTGAGAGAGAGAGATTGGGAGTGTGAGTGAGAGAGAGATTGGGAGTGTGAGAGAGAGAGAGACTGGGAGTGTGAGAGGGAGAGAGATTGGGAGTGTGAGAGAGAGAGAGACTGGGAGTGAGAGAGAGAGAGATTATAAAGAGAGAGAGAGAATATAAACTGGCAGACTACCTCACGACCATCAGAGACACAAAACAGAGACAGACCCTCACCAGGTACAGACTAAGCGACCACCAACTGGAAATTGAAAAAGGCAGATACAAGAAATCCTGGCAGCATAGAGAGAATAGAATATGCGATCAATGTCTGGCTGGCGAGGTTGAAACAGAAATGCATTTCCTCCTAAAATGCGAAAAATTCAACACATCAAGAAACATATTATTCAACAAGCTAAGCCAAACAACCCCAGATTTCAAGGAATTGGATGATCTGTCAAAATTGAGATTAGTCCTAGGAGAAGGAGACAGACCATACCTTGGGGCTAAATATGTAACAACATGTCACAACCTGAGGACTGTTTAAAAGTAAGACTGTTTAAAATTAATATTGAACGTACCAAATGAAGTAGAAAGACTGTTTAAAATTAATATTGTTTAAAAGTAATATTGTATATACCCAACAAATGTCAAATCGATTGACACCTACAGAATGTTGGAAAACTGTACCTTTTTGCTATGTAAGCTTTGGCAATATGGTTCTCTGTAAACTTTCATGCCAATAAAGCATTTGAACTGAACTGAACTGAGATTGGGAGTGTGAGAGAGAGAGATTGGGAGTGTGAGAGAGAGAGAGACTTGGAGTGAGAGAGAGAGAGATTGGCAGTGTGAGAGAGAGAGAGATTGGGAGTGTGAGCGAGAGAGAGACTGGGAGTGTGAGAGAGAGAGAGATTGGGGGTGTCAGAGAGAGAGACTGGGAGTGTGTGAGAGAGAGAGACTGGGAGTGTGAGAGAGAGAGATTGGGAGTGTGAGAGAGAGAGAGATTGGGAGTGAGCGAGAGAGAGACTGGGAGTGTGAGAGAGAGAGAGGGATTGGGAGTGTGAGAGAGAGATTGGGAGTGTGAGAGAGAGAGAGATTGGGAGTGTGACAGAGAGAGATTGGGAGTGTGAGAGAGAGAGACTGGGGGTGTGAGAGAGAGAGATTGGGAGTGTGAGAGAGAGAGATTGGGAGTGTGAGAGAGAGAGAGATTGGGAGTGTGAGAGAGAGATTGGAAGTGTGAGAGAGAGAGAGATTGGGAGTGTGAGAGAGAGATTGGGAGTGTGAGAGAGGAGAGATTGGGAGTGTGAGAGAGAGAGATTGGCAGTGTGAGAGAGAGATTGGAAGTGTGAGAGAGAGAGAGATTGGGAGTGTGAGAGAGAGAGAGATTGGGAGTGTGAGAGAGAGATTGGAAGTGTGAGAGAGAGAGAGATTGGGAGTGTGAGAGACAGTTTGGGAGTGTGAGAGAGAGAGACTGGGAGTGTGAGAGAGAGAGACTGGGAGTGAGAGAGAGAGATTGGGATTGTGAGAGAGAGATTGGGAGTGTGAGAGAGATTGGGAGTGTGAGAGATTGGGAGTGTGAGAGAGAGTGACTGGGAGTGTGAGAGAGAGAGAGACTGGGAGTGTGAGAGAGAGAGATTGGGAGTGTGAGAGAGAGAGAGATCGGGAGTGTGAGAGAGAGAGATTGGGAGTGTGAGAGAGAGAGACTGGGAGTGACAGAGAGAGAGATTGGGAGTTTGAGAGAGAGAGAGATTGGGAGTGTGAGAGAGAGAGAGATTGGGAGTGTGAGAGAGAGAGAGATTGGGAGTATGAGAGAGAGAGACTGGGAGTGTGTGAGAGAGAGACTGGGAGTGTGAGAGAGAGAGATTGGGAGTGTGAGAGAGAGAGAGATTGGGAGTGTGAGAGAGAGAGAGATTGGGAGTGTGAGAGAGAGATTGGAAGTGTGAGAGAGAGAGAGATTGGGAGTGTGAGAGAGAGATTGGGAGTGTGAGAGAGAGAGAGACTGGGAGTGTGAGAGAGAGAGATTGGGAGTGTGAGAGAGAGAGAGATTGGGAGTGTGAGAGAGAGATTGGAAGTGTGAGAGAGAGAGAGATTGGGAGTGTGAGAGAGAGATTGGGAGTGTGAGAGAGAGAGAGACTGGGAGTGTGAGAGAGAGAAATTGGGAGTGTGAGAGAAAGAGTTTGGGAGTGAGCGAGAGAGAGACTGGGAGTGTGAGAGAGAGAGAGAGGGATTTGGAGTGTGAGAGAGAGAGATTGGGAGTGTGAGAGAGAGAGAGATTGGGAGCATGAGAGAGAGAGAGATTGGGAGTGTGAGAGAGAGAGATTGGGAGTGTGAGAGAGATTGGGAGTGTTAGAGAGATTGGGAGTGTGAGAGAGAGAGACTGGGAGTGTGTGAGCGAGAGAGGCTGAGAGTGTGAGAGAGAGATATTGGGAGTGTGAGAGAGAGAGAGATTGGGAGTGTGAGAGAGAGAGAGATTGGGAGTGTGAGAGAGAGAGAGATTGGGAGTGCGAGCGAGAGAGATTGGGAGTGTGAGAGAGAGATTGGGAGTGAGTGTGAGAGAGATTGGGTGTGTGAGAAAGATTGGGAGTGTGAGAGAGAGAGACTGGGAGTGAGAGAGAGAGAGATTGGGAGTGTGAGAGAGAGAGAGATTGGGAGTGTGAGAGAGAGAGACTGGGAGAGTGAGAGAGAGAGAGAGACTGGGAGTGAGAGAGAGATTGGGAGTGTGAGAGAGAGAGAGATTGGGCGTGTGAGAGAGAGAGAGAGGGATTGGGAGTGAGAGAGAGATTGGGAGTGTGACAGAGAGAGAGATTGGGAGTGTGAGAGAGAGAGATTGGGAGTGTGAGAGAGAGATATTGGGAGTGTGAGAGAGAGAGACTGGGAGTGAGAGAGAGAGAGATTGGGAGTTTGAGAGAGAGAGATTGGGAGTGTGAGAGAGAGAGAGACTGGGAGTGAGAGAGAGAGAGATTGGCAGTGTGAGAGAGAGAGAGATTGGGAGTGTGAGCGAGAGAGAGACCGGGAGTGTGAGAGAGAGAGAGATTGGGGTGTCAGAGAGAGAGACTGGGAGTGTATGAGAGAGAGAGACTGGGAGTGTGAGAGAGAGAGATTGGGAGTGTGAGAGAGAGAGAGATTGGGAGTGAGCGAGAGAGAGACTGGGAGTGTGAGAGAGAGAGAGGGATTGGGAGTGTGAGAGAGAGATTGGGAGTGTGAGAGAGAGAAAGATTGGGAGTGTGAGAGAGAGAGATTGGGAGTGTGAGAGAGAGAGACTGGGAGTGTGAGAGAGAGAGATTGGGAGTGTGAGAGAGAGAGAGATTGGGAGTGTGAGAGAGAGAGAGATTGGGAGTGTGAGAGAGAGATTGGAAGTGTGAGAGAGAGAGAGATTGGGAGTGTGAGAGAGAGATTGGGAGTGTGAGAGAGAGAGAGATTGGGAGTGTGAGAGAGAGAGATTGGGAGTGTGAGAGAGAGAGTTTGGGAGTGTGAGAGAGAGAGACTGGGAGTGAGAGAGAGAGAGATTGGGAGCGTGAGAGAGAGAGAGATTGGGAGTGTGAGAGAGAGACTGGGAGTGTGAGAGAGAGAGACTGGGAGTGAGAGAGAGAGATTGGGATTGTGAGAGAGAGATTGGGAGTGTGAGAGAGATTGGGAGTGTGAGAGATTGGGAGTGTGAGAGAGAGTGACTGGGAGTGTGTGAGCGAGAGACTGGGAGTGTGAGAGAGAGAGATTGGGAGTGTGAGAAAGAGAGAGATCGGGAGTGTGAGAGAGAGAGATTGGGAGTGTGAGAGAGAGAGACTGGGAGTGACAGAGAGAGAGATTGGGAGTGTGAGAGAGAGAGAGATTGGGAGTGTGAGAGAGAGAGAGGTTGGGAGTGTGAGAGAGAGAGACTGGGAGTGTGTGAGAGAGAGACTGGGAGTGTGAGAGAGAGAGATTGGGAGTGTGAGAGAGAGAGAGATTGGGAGTGTGAGAGAGAGAGAGATTGGGAGTGTGAGAGAGAGATTGGAAGTGTGAGAGAGAGAGAGATTGGGAGTGTGAGAGAGAGATTGGGAGTGTGAGAGAGAGAGAGATTGGGAGTGTGAGAGAGAGAGATTGGGAATGTGAGAGAGAGAGTTTGGGAGTGAGCGAGAGAGAGACTGGGAGTGTGAGAGAGAGAGAGAGGGATTTGGAGTGTGAGAGAGAGATTGGGAGTGTGAGAGAGAGAGAGATTGCGAGTGTGAGAGAGAGAGATTTGGAGTGTGAGAGAGAGAGATTGGGAGCGTGAGAGAGAGAGAGATTGGGAGTGTGAGAGAGATAGATTGGGAGTGTGAGAGAGATTGGGAGTGTGAGAGAGATTGGGAGTGTGAGAGAGAGAGACTGGGAGTGTGTGAGAGAGAGAGGCTGGGAGTGTGAGAGAGAGAGATTGGGAGTGTGAGAGCGAGAGAGATTGGGAGTGTGAGAGAGAGAGACCAAACAATCCGGACCTACGTACTAGATACAATGAAACCCTCAAAAGATATAAACACACCATTAGGAACAAAACACAAAACTATACCCACAAAATACTAGAAGAAATTGAAAACTCCACCAACCCAAAACAATTCTGGGAAATGTGGAATAACCTGAGTACAACACAATTGCAAGCATTACCAATCCAAGATGGCGACATCTGGAGAACACATTTTGAAAACCTCTACAAAGACATCCCAATAAACGAAACAAACCCAAGTCAACATCAGGTCACAGAAAAACTCCACACATTAGAAGCAACAATCAAAGACAACCAAAACCCTCTAGACTCCCCAATCACATGGAAAGAAATGGCCACAAAAACAAAATCTCTCCACCTAAAGAAAGCCTGTGGCCCAGACAACATCAAAAATGAAATGCTCAAGTTCAGCAATATGGAGATGCAGGGTGCGGTACTCAAATTATTCAACATCATATTACGTTCAGGCTGTTTTCCCGATATCTGGTGCCAAGGACTAATCTCCCCCATATATAAAAGCGGAAACAAATCAGACCCAAATAACTACCGCGGCATCTGTGTCAACAGTTGTCTAGGGAAGTTATTCTGCAGTATTCTAAATAGTAGATTACTTGATTTTCTTAACAAACATAATATCCTCAGAAAAAACCAAATAGGCTTTCTTCCAAAACACCGCACCGCCGACCATATCTATACCCTTCACACCCTCATTGAAAAACATATACACCAAAAAAAAATGGGAAAATATTCGCCTGTTTCATCGACTTCAAGAAAGCCTTTGACTCTATATGGCACGAAGGGCTCTATTATAAACTTCTTCAATGTGGAATAGGGGGCAAAGTCTATGACCTTATTAAATCAATGTATCTGAAAAACAAATGCGGGGTCAAAATTGGAGACAAACGCACCGATTTCTTCACCCAGAGAAGAGGCGTCCGGCAGGGCTGCAATTTGAGCCCGACCCTGTTCAACATATACATAAATGAATTAGCAGACATGCTGGAGCAAAGCGAGTCACCAGGTCTCCGTCTCCTAGATGGAGAAGTGAAATCCCTGTTCTATGCGGACGACCTGGTTCTGCTGTCTCCCACAGAACAGGGATTACAGCAACAACTAGACCTACTCGACAAATACTGCCAAAATTGGGCTCTAACAGTAAATCTAAAGAAAACCAACATCATGATTTTTCAAAAAAGGCCCAGATGTCAGGAAAACAAATACCAGTTTACCCTCAGTGATATCACTATAGGACACACTATGAGCTACACCTACCTTGGTCTAACTATTACAGCATCAGGGAGCTTCAGCATAGCAGTGAATGCACTAAAAGAAAAAGCCCGAAGAGCCCTATATGCAATAAAAAGAAAATTCTACAACATCCAAATCCCAATCAAAATCTGGCTCAAAATATTTGACAGCATAATCCTGCCCATTGCACTGTACGGTAGTGAAGTATGGGGCCCGCTAAATCACCAAAGCTACACTAAATGGGAAAAACATACAATAGAAGCCCTACATGCAGAATTCTGCCGAAGCATCCTTCGCACCCAAAGGAAAACGCCAACAAATGCATGCAGAGCCGAACTAGGCAGATACCCACTGATAATAAACATCCAAAAACGAGCACTAAACTTCCTAAATCACCTCAAATCTAGCTCCCCAGACACCCTTCATTTCAAAGCCTTTCAGACCCAAGAGCTAAACCCAGAAAAGAG
This sequence comes from Somniosus microcephalus, assembly GCF_052327205.1. Taxonomy (NCBI): domain Eukaryota; kingdom Metazoa; phylum Chordata; class Chondrichthyes; order Squaliformes; family Somniosidae; genus Somniosus; species Somniosus microcephalus. Next base: position 69,479 of record NW_028225846.1, on the reverse strand, counting down.
TCCCCTGAGTCAGCTGCTACGGAAACTAAGTACTCAGCCGGACCCTGACCAGCCCCAGACCAACACAGCCGCCCAAACACCAATCCGAGTGAACCAAATCATTAAAAAATGCAAAGAAACCTACCTGGAACATTGGAACAAAATAACCGAAAGCCAAAGCAGATTAGAATGTTACCGGGCCCTAAAAAGAGAATATAAACTGGCAGACTACCTCACGACCATCAGAGACACAAAACAGAGACAGACCCTCACCAGGTACAGACTAAGCGACCACCAACTGGAAATTGAAAAAGGCAGATACAAGAAATCCTGGCAGCCTAGAGAGAATAGAATATGCGATCAATGTCTGGCTGGCGAGGTTGAAACAGAAATGCATTTCCTCCTAAAATGCGAAAAATTCAACACATCAAGAAACATATTATTCAACAAGCTAAGCCAAACAACCCCAGATTTCAAGGAATTGGATGATCTGTCAAAATTGAGATTAGTCCTAGGAGAAGGAGACAGACCATACCTTGGGGCCAAATATGTAACAACATGTCACAACCTGAGGACTGTTTAAAATTAAGACTGTTTAAAATTAATATTGAACGTACCAAATGAAGTACAAAGACTGTTTAAAATTAATATTGTTTAAAAGTAATATTGTATGTACCCAACAAATGTCAAATCGATTGACACCTACAGAATGTTGGAAAACTGTACCTTTTTGCTATGTAAGCTTTGGCAATATGGTTCTCTGTAAACTTTCATGCCAATAAAGCATTTTAATTGGAATTGGAATTGGAAATTGGACTAGGAGTGAGAGAGAGACAGATTGGGAGTGTGAGAGAGAGAGAGATTGGGAGTTTGAGAGAGAGAGAGAGAGAGATTGGGAGTGTGAGAGAGAGAGACTGGGAGTGTGTGAGAGAGAGACTGGGAGTGTGAGGGAGAGAGATTGGGAGTGTGAGAGAGAGAGAGATTGGGAGTGTGAGAGTGAGAGAGATTGGGAGTGTGAGAGAGAGATTGGAAGTGTGAGAGAGAGAGAGATTGGGAGTGAGAGAGAGATTGGGAGTGTGAGAGAGAGAGAGATTGGGAGTGTGAGAGAGAGAGGTTGGGAGTGTGAGAGAGAGAGTTTGGGAGTGAGCGAGAGAGAGACTGGGAGTGTGAGAGAGAGAGAGAGAGGGATTTGGAGTGTGAGAGAGAGATTGGGAGTGTGAGAGAGAGAGAGATTGGGAGTGTGAGAGAGAGAGATTGGGAGTGTGAGAGAGATAGAGATTGGGAGCGTGAGAGAGAGAGAGATTGGGAGTGTGAGAGAGGAAGATTGGGAGTGTCAGAGAGATTGGGAGGGTGAGAGAGATTGGGAGTGTGAGAGAGAGACTGGGAGTGTGTGAGAGAGAGAGGCTGGGAGTGTGAGAGAGAGAGAGATTGGGAGTGTGAGAGAGAGAGACTGGGAGTGAGAGAGAGAGAGATTGGGAGTGTGAGAGAGAGAGAGATTGGGAGTGTGAGAGAGAGAGACTGGGAGTGTGAGAGACAGAGAGAGACTGGGAGTGAGAGAGAGAGATTGAGAGTGTGAGAGAGAGAGATTGGGAGTGCCAGAGAGAGAGACTGGGAGTGTATGAGAGAGAGAGACTGGGAGTGTGAGGAAGAGATTGGGAGTGTGAGAGAGAGAGAGAGAGAGATTGGGAGTGTGAGAGAGAGAGACTGGGAGTGAGAGAGTGAGATTGGGAGTGTGAGTGAGAGAGAGATTGGGAGTGTGAGAGAGAGAGAGACTGGGAGTGTGAGAGGGAGAGAGATTGGGAGTGTGAGAGAGAGAGATTGGGAGTGTGAGAGAGAGAGAGACTTGGAGTGAGAGAGAGAGAGATTGGCAGTGTGAGAGAGAGAGAGATTGGGAGTGTGAGCGAGAGAGAGACTGGGAGTGTGAGAGAGAGAGAGATTGGGGGTGTCAGAGAGAGAGACTGGGAGTGTGTGAGAGAGAGAGACTGGGAGTTTGAGAGAGAGAGATTGGGAGTGTGAGGGAGAGAGAGATTGGGAGTGAGCGAGAGAGAGACTGGGAGTGTGAGAGAGAGAGAGGGATTGGGAGTGTGAGAGAGAGATTGGTAGTGTGAGAGAGAGAAAGATTGGGAGTGTGAGAGAGAGAGATTGGGAGTGTGAGAGAGAGAGACTGGGAGTGTGAGAGAGAGAGATTGGGAGTGTGAGAGAGAGAGAGATTGTGAGTGTGAGAGAGAGAGAGATTGGGAGTGTGAGAGAGAGATTGGAAGTGTGAGAGAGAGAGAGATTGGGAGTGTGAGAGAGAGATTGGGAGTGTGAGAGAGAGAGAGATTGGGAGTGTGAGAGAGAGAGATTGGGAGTGTGAGAGAGAGAGATTGGGAGTGTGAGAGAGAGAGACTGGGAGTGAGAGAGAGAGAGATTGGGAGCGTGAGAGAGAGAGAGATTGGGAGTGTGAGAGAGAGAGACTGGGAGTGTGAGAGAGAGAGACTGGGAGTGAGAGAGAGAGATTGGGATTGTGAGAGAGAGATTGGGAGTGTGAGAGAGATTGGGAGTGTGAGAGATTGGGAGTGTGAGAGAGAGTGACTGGGAGTGTGTGAGCGAGAGACTGGGAGTGTGAGAGAGAGAGATTGGGAGTGTGAGAAAGAGAGAGATCGGGAGTGTGAGAGAGAGAGATTGGGAGTGTGAGAGAGAGAGACTGGGAGTGACAGAGAGAGAGATTGGGAGTGTGAGAGAGAGAGAGATTGGGAGTGTGAGAGAGAGAGAGATTGGGAGTGTGAGAGAGAGAGAGGTTGGGAGTGTGAGAGAGAGAGACTGGGAGTGTGTGAGAGAGAGACTGGGAGGGTGAGAGAGAGAGATTGGGAGTGTGAGAGAGAGAGAGATTGGGAGTGTGAGAGAGAGAGAGATTGGGAGTGTGAGAGAGAGATTGGAAGTGTGAGAGAGAGAGAGATTGGGAGTGTGAGAGAGAGATTGGGAGTGTGAGAGAGAGAGAGATTGGGAGTGTGAGAGAGAGAGATTGGGAGTGTGAGAGAGAGAGTTTGGGAGTGAGCGAGAGAGAGACTGGGAGTGTGAGAGAGAGAGAGAGGGATTTGGAGTGTGAGAGAGAGATTGGGAGTGTGAGAGAGAGAGAGATTGCGAGTGTGAGAGAGAGAGATTGGGAGTGGGATAGAGAGAGAGATTGGGAGCGTGAGAGAGAGAGAGATTGGGAGTGTGAGAGAGAGAGATTGGGCGTGTGAGAGAGATTGGGAGTGTGAGAGAGATTGGGAGTGTGAGAGAGAGAGACTGGGAGTGTGTGAGAGAGAGAGGCTGGGAGTGTGAGAGAGAGAGATTGGGAGTGTGAGAGCGAGAGAGATTGGGAGTGTGAGAGAGAGAGACTCGGAGTGAGAGAGAGACAGATTGGGAGTGTGAGAGAGAGAGAGATTGGGAGTTTGAGAGAGAGAGAGAGAGAGATTGGGAGTGTGAGAGAGAGAGACTGGGAGTGTGTGAGAGAGAGACTGGGAGTGTGAGGGAGAGAGATTGGGAGTGTGAGAGAGAGAGAGATTGGGAGTGTGAGAGTGAGAGAGATTGGGAGTGTGAGAGAGAGATTGGAAGTGTGAGAGAGAGAGAGATTGGGAGTGTGAGAGAGAGATTGGGAGTGTGAGAGAGAGAGAGATTGGGAGTGTGAGAGAGAGAGGTTGGGAGTGTGAGAGACAGAGTTTGGGAGTGAGCAAGAGAGAGACTGGGAGTGTGAGAGAGAGAGAGAGAGGGATTTGGAGTGTGAGAGAGAGATTGGGAGTGTGAGAGAGAGAGAGATTGGGAGTGTGAGAGAGAGAGATTGGGAGTGTGAGAGAGAGAGAGATTGGGAGCGTGAGAGAGAGAGAGATTGGGAGTGTGAGAGAGAGAGATTGGGAGTGTGAGAGAGATTGGGAGTGTGAGAGAGATTGGGAGTGTGAGAGAGAGACTGGGAGTGTGTGAGAGAGAGAGGCTGGGAGTGTGAGAGAGAGAGAGATTGGGAGTGTGAGAGAGAGAGACTGGGAGTGAGAGAGAGAGAGATTGGGAGTGTGAGAGAGAGAGAGATTGGGAGTGTGAGAGAGAGAGACTGGGAGTGTGAGAGACAGGGAGAGACTGGGAGTGAGAGAGAGAGATTGAGAGTGTGAGAGAGAGAGATTGGGAGTGCCAGAGAGAGAGACTGGGAGTGTATGAGAGAGAGAGACTGGGAGTGTGAGGATGAGATTGGGAGTGTGAGAGAGAGAGAGAGAGAGATTGGGAGTGTGAGAGAGAGAGACTGGGAGTGAGAGAGTGAGATTGGGAGTGTGAGTGAGAGAGAGATTGGGAGTGTGAGAGAGAGAGAGACTGGGAGTGTGAGAGGGAGAGAGATTGGGAGTGTGAGAGAGAGAGAGACTGGGAGTGAGAGAGAGAGAGATTGGGAGTGTGAGAGAGAGAGATTGGGAGTGTGAGAGAGAGAGAGACTTGGAGTGAGAGAGAGAGAGATTGTCAGTGTGAGAGAGAGACAGATTGGGAGTGTGAGCGAGAGAGAGACTGGGAGTGTGAGAGAGAGAGAGATTGGGGGTGTCAGAGAGAGAGACTGGGAGTGTGTGAGAGAGAGAGACTGGGAGTGTGAGAGAGAGAGATTGGGAGTGTGAGAGAGAGAGAGATTGGGAGTGAGCGAGAGAGAGACTGGGAGTGTGAGAGAGAGAGAGGGATTGGGAGTGTGAGAGAGAGATTGGGAGTGTGAGAGAGAGAGAGATTGGGAGTGTGACAGAGAGAGATTGGGGGTGTGAGAGAGAGAGACTGGGAGTGTGAGAGAGAGAGATTGGGAGTGTGAGAGAGAGAGATTGGGAGTGTGAGAGAGAGAGAGATTGGGAGTGTGAGAGAGAGATTGGAAGTGTGAGAGAGAGAGATTGGGAGTGTGAGAGAGAGATTGGGAGTATGAGAGAGGAGAGATTGGGAGTGTGAGAGAGAGAGATTGGCAGTGTGAGAGAGAGATTGGAAGTGTGAGAGAGAGAGAGATTGGGAGTGTGGGAGAGAGAGAGATTGGGAGTGTGAGAGAGAGATTGGAAGTGTGAGAGAGAGAGAGATTGGGAGTGTGAGAGAGAGTTTGGGAGTGTGAGAGAGAGAGACTGGGAGTGTGAGAGAGAGAGACTGGGAGTGAGAGAGAGAGATTGGGATTGTGAGAGAGAGATTGGGAGTGTGAGAGAGATTGGGAGTGTGAGAGATTGGGAGTGTGAGAGAGAGTGACTGGGAGTGTGAGAGAGAGAGAGACTGGGAGTGTGAGAGAGAGAGATTGGGAGTGTGAGAGAGAGAGAGATCGGGAGTGTGAGAGAGAGAGATTGGGAGTGTGAGAGAGAGAGACTGGGAGTGACAGAGAGAGAGATTGGGAGTGTGAGAGAGAGAGATTGGGAGTGTGAGAGAGAGAGAGATTGGGAGTGTGAGAGAGAGAGAGATTGGGAGTGTGAGAGAGAGAGACTGGGAGTGTGTGAGAGAGAGACTGGGAGTGTGAGAGAGAGAGATTGGGAGTGTGAGAGAGAGAGAGATTGGGAGTGTGAGAGAGAGAGAGATTTGGAGTGTGAGAGAGAGATTGGAAGTGTGAGAGAGAGAGAGATTGGGAGCGTGAGAGAGAGAGAGATTGGGAGTGTGAGAGAGAGAGATTGAGAGTGTGAGAGAGTTTGGGAGTGTGAGAGAGATTGGGAGTGTGAGAGAGAGAGACTGGGAGTGTGTGAGAGAGAGAGGCTGGGAGTATGAGAGAGAGAGATTGGGAGTGTGAGAGCGAGAGAGATTGGGAGTGTGAGAGAGAGAGACTCGGAGTGAGAGAGAGACAGATTGGGAGTGTGAGAGAGAGAGAGATTGGGAGTTTGAGAGAGAGAGAGAGAGAGATTGGGAGTGTGAGAGAGAGAGACTGGGAGTGTGTGAGAGAGAGACTGGGAGTGTGAGGGAGAGAGATTGGGAGTGTGAGAGAGAGAGAGATTGGGAGTGTGAGAGTGAGAGAGATTGGGAGTGTGAGAGAGAGATTGGAAGTGTGAGAGAGAGAGAGATTGGGAGTGTGAGAGAGAGACTGGGAGTGTGAGAGAGAGAGAGATTGGGAGTGTGAGAGAGAGAGGTTGGGAGTGTGAGAGAGAGAGTTTGGGAGTGAGCGAGAGAGAGACTGGGAGTGTGAGAGAGAGAGAGAGAGGGATTTGGAGTGTGAGAGAGAGATTGGGAGTGTGAGAGAGAGAGAGATTGGGAGTGTGAGAGAGAGAGAGATTGGGAGCGTGAGAGAGAGAGAGATTGCGAGTGTGAGAGAGAGAGATTGGGAGTGTGAGAGAGATTGGGAGTGTGAGAGAGATTGGGAGTGTGAGAGAGAGACTGGGAGTGTGTGAGAGAGAGAGGCTGGGAGTGGGAGAGAGAGAGAGATTGGGAGTGTGAGAGAGAGAGACTGGGAGTGAGAGAGAGAGAGATTGGGAGTGTGAGAGAGAGAGAGATTGGGAGTGTGAGAGAGAGAGACTGGGAGTGTGAGAGACAGGGAGAGACTGGGAGTGAGAGAGAGAGATTGAGAGTGTGAGAGAGAGAGATTGGGAGTGCCAGAGAGAGAGACTGGGAGTGTATGAGAGAGAGAGACTGGGAGTGTGAGGAAGAGATTGGGAGTGTGAGAGAGAGAGAGAGAGAGATTGGGAGTGTGAGAGAGAGAGACTGGGAGTGAGAGAGTGAGATTGGGAGTGTGAGTGAGAGAGAGATTGGGAGTCTGAGAGAGAGAGAGACTGGGAGTGTGAGAGGGAGAGAGATTGGGAGTGTGAGAGAGGGAGAGACTGGGAGTGAGAGAGAGAGAGATTGGGAGTGTGAGAGAGAGAGATTGGGAGTGTGAGAGAGAGAGAGACTTGGAGTGAGAGAGAGAGAGATTGGCAGTGTGAGAGAGAGAGAGATTGGGAGTGTGAGCGAGAGAGAGACTGGGAGTGTGAGAGAGAGAGATTGGGGGTGTCAGAGAGAGAGACTGGGAGTGTGTGAGAGAGAGAGACTGGGAGTGTGAGAGAGAGAGATTGGGAGTGTGAGAGAGAGAGAGATTGGGAGTGTGACAGAGAGAGATTGGGAGTGTGAGAGAGAGAGACTGGGAGTGTGAGAGAGAGAGATTGGGAGTGTGAGAGAGAGAGATTGGGAGTGTGAGAGAGAGAGAGATTGGGAGTGTGAGAGAGAGATTGGAAGTGTGAGAGAGAGAGAGATTGGGAGTGTGAGGGAGAGATTGGGAGTGTGAGAGAGGAGAGATTGGGAGTGTGAGAGAGAGAGATTGGCAGTGTGAGAGAGAGATTGGAAGTGTGAGAGAGAGAGAGATTGGGAGTGTGAGAGAGAAAGAGATTGGGAGTGTGAGAGAGAGATTGGAAGTGTGAGAGAGAGAGAGATTGGGAGTGTGAGAGAGAGTTTGGGAGTGTGAGAGAGAGAGACTGGGAGTGTGAGAGAGAGAGACTGGGAGTGAGAGAGAGAGATTGGGATTGTGAGAGAGAGATTGGGAGTGTGAGAGAGATTGGGAGTGTGAGAGATTGGGAGTGTGAGAGAGAGTGACTGGGAGTGTGAGAGAGAGAGAGACTGGGATTGTGAGAGAGAGAGATTGGGAGTGTGAGAGAGAGAGAGATCGGGAGTGTGAGAGAGAGAGATTGGGAGTGTGAGAGAGAGAGACTGGGAGTGACAGAGAGAGAGATTGGGAGTGTGAGAGAGAGAGAGATTGGGAGTGTGAGAGAGAGAGAGATTGGGAGTGTGAGAGAGAGAGAGATTGGGAGTGTGAGAGAGAGAGACTGGGAGTGTGTGAGAGAGAGACTGGGAGTGTGAGAGAGAGAGATTGGGAGTGTGAGAGAGAGAGAGATTGGGAGTGTGAGAGAGAGAGAGATTTGGAGTGTGAGAGAGAGATTGGAAGTGTGAGAGAGAGAGAGATTGGGAGTGTGAGAGAGAGATTGGGAGTGTGAGAGCGAGAGAGATTGGGAGTGTGAGAGAGAGAAATTGGGAGTGTGAGAGAGAGAGTTTGGGAGTGAGCGAGACAGAGACTGGGAGAGTGAGAGAGAGAGAGAGGGATTTGGAGTGTGAGAGAGAGATTGGGAGTGTGGGAGAGAGAGAGATTGGGAGTGTGAGAGAGAGAGATTGGGAGTGTGAGAGAGAGAGAGATTGGGAGCGTGAGAGAGAGAGAGATTGCGAGTGTGAGAGAGAGAGATTGGGAGTGTGAGAGAGATTGGGAGTGTTAGAGAGATTGGGAGTGTGAGGGAGAGAGACTGGGATTGTGTGAGCGAGAGAGGCTGGGAGTGTGAGAGAGAGATATTGGGAGTGTGAGAGAGAGAGAGATTGGGAGTGTGAGAGAGAGAGAGATTGGGAGTGTGAGAGAGAGAGAGATTGGGAGTGCGAGCGAGAGAGATTGGGAGTGTGAGAGAGAGATTGGGAGTGAGTGTGAGAGAGATTGGGAGTGTGAGAGAGATTGGGAGTGTGAGAGAGAGACTGGGAGTGTGTGAGAGAGAGAGACTGGGAGTGTGAGAGAGAGAGATTGGGAGTGAGAGAGAGATAGATTGGGAGTGTGAGAGAAAGAGACTGGGAGTGAGAGAGAGAGATTCAGAGTATGAGATAGAGAGAGATTGGGAGTGTGAGAGAGAGAGAGACTTGGTGTGTGAGAGAGAGAGTGAGACTGGGAGTGAGAGAGAGAGATAGACCACACCTTGGTGCTAAATATGTAACAACATGTCACAACCTGAGGACTGTTTAAAATTAATACTGAATGTACCCACTGATGTACAAAGACTGTTTAAATTAATATTGTTTAAAGTATTATTGTATGTACCCAACGAAGGTCAGAATTGTTTTACACCTACAGAATGCCGGAAAACTGTACTTTTTGTTATGTAAGCTTTGGCAATATGGTTCCCTGTAATCTTTCATGCCAATAAAGCATTTGAATTGAAAAAAAAAATTGATTGATTGGGAGTGTGAGAGAGAGAGATTGGGAGTGTGAGAGAGAGAGACTGGGAGTGTGTGAGAAAGAGAGACTGGGAGTGTGAGAGAGAGAGATTGGGAGTGTGAGAGAGAGAGAGATTGGGAGTGTGAGAGAGAGACTGGGAGTGAGAGAGAGAGAGATTGGGAGTGTGTGAGAGAGGGAGATTGGGAGTGTGAGAGAGAGAGAGATTGGGAGTATGAGAGAGAGAGAGATTGGGAGTGTGAGAGAGAGAGATTGGGAGTGTGAGAGAGATTGGGAGTGTGAGAGAGAGAGATTGGGAGTGTGAGACAGATTGGGAGTGTGAGAGAAAGAGACTGGGAGTGAGAGAGAGAGAGATTGGGAGTGTGAGAGAGAGAGAGATTGGGAGTGTGAGAGAGAGAGAGACTGGGAGAGTGAGAGAGAGAGAGAGACTGGGAGTGAGAGAGAGATTGGGAGTGTGAGAGAGAGAGAGATTGGGCGTGTGAGAGAGAGAGAGAGGGATTGGGAGTGAGAGAGAGATTGGGAGTGTGAGAGAGAGAGAGATTGGGAGTGTGAGAGAGAGAGATTGGGAGTGTGAGAGAGAGATATTTGGAGTGCGAGAGAGAGAGAGACTGGGAGTGAGAGAGAGAGAGATTGGGAGTGTGAGAGAGAGAGATTGGGAGTGTGAGAGAGAGAGAGACTGGGAGTGAGAGAGAGAGAGATTGGCAGTGTGAGAGAGAGAGAGATTGGGAGTGTGAGCGAGAGAGAGACCGGGAGTGTGAGAGAGAGAGAGATTGGGGTGTCAGAGAGAGAGACTGGGAGTGTGTGAGAGAGAGAGACTGGGAGTGTGAGAGAGAGAGATTGGGAGTGTGAGAGAGAGAGAGATTGGGAGTGAGCGAGAGAGAGACTGGGAGTGTGAGAGAGAGAGAGGGATTGGGAGTGTGAGAGAGAGATTGGGAGTGTGAGAGAGAGAGAGATTGGGAGTGTGAGAGAGAGAGATTGGGAGTGTGTGAGAGAGACTGGGAGTGTGAGAGAGAGAGATTGGGAGTGTGAGAGAGAGAGAGATTGGGAGTGTGAGAGAGAGAGAGATTGGGAGTGTGAGAGAGAGATTGGAAGTGTGAGAGAGAGAGAGTTTGGGAGTGTGAGAGAGAGATTGGGAGTGTGAGAGAGAGAGAGATTGGGAGTGTGAGAGAGAGAGATTGGGAGTGTGAGAGAGAGAGTTTGGGAGTGAGAGAGAGAGAGATTGGGAGCGTGAGAGAGAGAGAGATTGGGAGTGTGAGAGAGAGAGACTGGGAGTGTGAGAGAGAGAGACTGGGAGTGAGAGAGAGAGATTGGGATTGTGAGAGAGAGATTGGGAGTGTGAGAGAGATTGGGAGTGTGAGAGATTGGGAGTGTGAGAGAGAGTGACTGGGAGTGTGTGAGAGAGAGAGACTGGGAGTGTGAGAGAGAGAGATTGGGAGTGTGAGAAAGAGAGAGATCGGGAGTGTGAGAGAGAGAGATTGGGAGTGTGAGAGAGAGAGACTGGGAGTGACAGAGAGAGAGATTGGGAGTGTGAGAGAGAGAGAGATTGGGAGTGTGAGAGAGAGAGAGATTGGGAGTGTGAGAGAGAGAGAGATTGGGAGTGTGAGAGAGAGAGACTGGGAGTGTGTGAGAGAGAGACTGGGAGTGTGAGAGAGAGGGATTGGGAGTGTGAGAGAGAGAGAGATTGGGAGTGTGAGAGAGAGAGAGATTGGGAGTGTGAGAGAGAGATTGGAAGTGTGAGAGAGAGAGAGATTGGGAGTGTGAGAGAGAGATTGGGAGTGTGAGAGAGAGAGAGATTGGGAGTGTGAGAGAGAGAGATTGGGAGTGTGAGAGAGAGAGTTTGGGAGTGAGCGAGAGAGAGACTGGGAGTGTGAGAGAGAGAGAGAGGGATTTGGAGTGTGAGAGAGAGATTGGGAGTGTGAGAGAGAGAGAGATTGCGAGTGTGAGAGAGAGAGATTGGGTGTGTGAGAGAGAGAGAGATTGGGAGCGTGAGAGAGAGAGAGATTGGGAGTGTGAGAGAGAGAGATTGGGAGTGTGAGAGAGATTGGGAGTGTGAGAGAGATTGGGAGTGTGAGAGAGAGAGACTGGGAGTGTGTGAGAGAGAGAGGCTGGGAGTGTGAGAGAGATAGATTGGGAGTGAGAGAGAGAGAGATTGGGAGTGTGAGAGAGAGAGACTAGGAGTGAGAGAGAGACAGATTGGGAGAGTGAGAGAGAGAGAGATTGGGAGTTTGAGAGAGAGAGAGAGAGAGATTGGGAGAGTGAGAGAGAGAGACTGGGAGTGTGTGAGAGAGAGACTGGGAGTGTGAGAGAGAGAGATTGGGAGTGTGAGAGAGAGAGAGATTGGGAGTGTGAGGGAGAGAGACTGGGAGTGTGAGAGAGAGAGAGGGATTGGGAGTGTGAGAGAGAGATTGGAAGTGTGAGAGAGAGAGAGATTGGGAGTGTGAGAGAGAGATTGGGAGTGTGAGAGAGAGAGAGATTGGCAGTGTGAGAGAGAGAGGTTGGGAGTGTGAGAGAGAGAGTTTGGGAGTGTGAGAGAGAGAGAGATTGGGAGTGTGAGAGAGAGAGATATTCTGTCCTCCCCAACACGTCTCCCTGGCCCATCATCCAAACATCAACACAAGGGACCTCTATGACGAAATACATCTACTCAAACAGCGGATGTGGGTCTTCGCAAGAAACCTCATAAACACTGCCAAAAGACGCAGACCTCCCACCCCCCCTACCATTGGGAGCCCAAACAGGACCACCAATGTCCCCCACCCCCCTTTACAAAACCGACAACAGAACCGTGCTTTTATACCTGACCCAAGACCCCCCTCTAGACCACAGACTGTAGACCAAGAACTGAGAAAGATCATGACGATGCTGAACAGCCTGATAGAAAGCCGGAGAAATTATTAATATTGTTATTTATCATTATCATTATTGTTATCTTATCAGTATTATTACTATTATTAGATAGATATATGTGCATGCCTCATGAAATTTATACTAAATCATCACTTAGCATTATAGAAAATATTGTTTCCACACTCATCCCACAAAATAGGTCCATTTTATTTCGTTTTATTGAACTATATAAATGCGTTCTTTCCACATAAGCTGCTGGAATATCCAGGGCCTCCGCTCCTCAACTTTTGGGATGAAGAGTACAGACCCTGAATTCCTAAAAGCTATAAAAGACATTGATATAATTGTGTTAACAGAAACATGGTGCCAAAAGGACATGCCGACCCACTGTCCTCCAATGTACCATGAAATCATTGTGCCCTCAGTAAAGAACACTAAAACACGCAAGGGCAGAACCTCCGGGGGAATATTGGTGTGGTATAAGGGAGAACTGGACAAACACATCTCACCGGTAAAACAGGGGAAATCACACGTATGGCTAAATCTAGATAAAAATATAGGAATAGCAAAAAAAGATGTTTACTTATGTGCGATCTACATACCTCCAATAGATTCGCCATATTTCGAAGAGGAGTTATTTGATACTCTCCACATGGAAATCAGCCATTTCCAGGCCCAAGGAAAGGTGATAATATGTGGGGACCTAAATGCAAGGACCGGTTGTGAACCTGACTTCATAGACCCACAGGGAAACAACCATGTGTTTGGCCAGACCCCTTTAGATGTCACACCAGCCATCGCAAATCGGAACAACCTTGATCGTGAAATAAATAAAAGCGGTAGGGAGGTAGTGCAACTCTGCCGAGCCTTAGGCCTGTACATAGTTAATGGTAGGTTCAGAGGGGACTCCCTAGGGAGACTCACATACTCCTCAACTCTTGGGTCTAGTGTGGTGGACTATACAATCACTGACCTGGACCCCTGCGATATCAACGCATTCACTGTCAGGCAGCAATCCCCCCTCTCAGACCATAACCAAATAAATGTGTACCTTAAACTTTCTGCCCAAACTACAGACACAAAAAAGGAACACAGTAAGCTACATAAAATAAACCAGACATACAGATGGGCCCCAGACAGTGGAGATAAATTCATCACAGCACTAAATTCACCTGATCTCACAAGTAAAATTTCAAAATTTAAAGAAAATCTATATGAGATCACCAGAGATGGTGTAAACACGGCCATAGAGGATATAAACATGATCTTCCATGAGGCAGCTGTAAAAGCCGACCTCGTGAAACAGAAGAGGAAGCATCAAAAAAGACAAAATAAAAATATGAAATGGTTTGACCACGATTGCAAAAATGCCAGAAAAGACCTGAGAAAAATATCAAACCAAAAGCATCGGCAACCAAACAATCCGGACCTACGTACTAGATACAATGAAACCCTCAAAAGATATAAACACACCATTAGGAACAAAACACAAAACTATACCCACAAAATACTCGAAGAAATTGAAAACTCCACCAATCCAAAACAATTCTGGGAAATGTGGAATAACCTGAGTACAACACAATTGCAAGCATTACCAATCCAAGATGGCGACATCTGGAGAACACATTTTGAAAACCTCTACAAAGACATCCCAAAAAACAAAACAAACCCAAGTCAACATCAGGTCACAGAAAAACTCCACACATTAGAAGCAACAATTAAAGACAACCAAAACCCTCTAGACTCCCCAATCACATGGAAAGAACTGGCCACAAAAACAAAATCTCTCCACCTAAAGAAAGCCTGTGGCCCAGACAACATCAAAAATGAAATGCTAAAGTTCAGTAATATGGAGATGCAGGGTGCGATACTCAAACTATTCAACATCATATTACGCTCAGGCTGTTTTCCCGATATCTGGTGCCAAGGACTAATCTCCCCCATATATAAAAGTGGAAACAAATCAGACCCAAATAACTACCGCGGCATCTGTGTCAACAGTTGTCTAGGGAAGTTATTCTGCAGTATTCTAAATAGTAGATTACTTGATTTTCTTAACAAACATAATATCCTCAGAAAAAACCAAATAGGCTTTCTTCCAAAACACCGCACCGCCGACCATATCTATACCCTTCACACCCTCATCGAAAAACATAAACACCAAACAAAAAATGGGAAAATATTCGCCTGTTTCATCGACTTCAAGAAAGCCTTTGACTCTATATGGCACGAAGGGCTCTATTATAAACTTCTTCAGTGTGGAATAGGGGGCAAAGTCTATGACCTTATTAAATCAATGTATCTGAAAAACAAATGCGGGGTCAAAATTGGAGACAAACGCACCGATTTCTTCACCCAGAGAAGAGGCGTCCGGCAGGGCTGCAATTTGAGCCCGACCCTGTTCAACATATACATAAATGAATTAGCAGACATGCTGGAGCAAAGCGAGTCACCAGGTCTCCGTCTCCTGGATGGAGAAGTGAAGTCCCTGTTCTATGCGGACGACCTGGTTCTGCTGTCTCCCACAGAACAGGGATTACACCAACAACTAGACCTACTCGACAAATACTGCCAAAATTGGGCTCTAACAGTAAATCTAAAGAAAACCAACATCATGATTTTTCAGAAAAGACCCAGATGTCAGGAAAACAAATACCAGTTTACCCTCAGTGATACCACTATAGGACACACTATGAGCTACACCTACCTTGGTCTAACTATTACAGCATCAGGGAGCTTCAGCATAGCAGTGAATGCACTAAAAGAAAAAGCCCGAAGAGCCCTATATGCAATAAAAAGAAAATTCTACAACATCCAAATCCCAATCAAAATCTGGCTCAAAATTTTTGACAGCATAATCCTGCCCATTGCACTGTACGGTAGTGAAGTATGGGGCCCGCTAAATCACCAAAGCTACACTAAATGGGAAAAACACACAATAGAAGCCCTACATGCAGAATTCTGCCGAAGCATCCTTCGCACCCAAAGAAAAACGCCAACAAATGCATGCAGAGCCGAACTAGGCAGATACCCACTGATAATAAACATCCAAAAACGAGCACTAAACTTCCTAAATCACCTCAAATCTAGCTCCCCAGACACCCTTCATTTCAAAGCCTTTCAGACCCAAGAGCTAAACCCAGAAAAGAGTCCCCTGAGTCAGCTGCTACTGAAACTAAGTACTCAGCCGGACCCTGACCAGCCCCAGACCAACACAGCCGTCCAAACACCAATCCGAGTGAACCAAATCATTAAAAAATGCAAAGAAACCTACCTGGAACATTGGAACAAAATAACCGAAAGCCAAAGCAGATTAGAATGTTACCGGGCCCTAAAAAGAGAATATAAACTGGCAGACTACCTCACGACCATCAGAGACACAAAACAGAGACAGACCCTCACCAGGTACAGACTAAGCGACCACCAACTGGAAATTGAAAAAGGCAGATACAAGAAATCCTGGCAGCCTAGAGAGAATAGAATATGCGATCAATGTCTGGCTGGCGAGGTTGAAACAGAAATGCATTTCCTCCTAAAATGCGAAAAATTCAACACATCAAGAAACATATTATTCAACAAGCTAAGCCAAACAACCCCAGATTTCAAGGAATTGGATGATCTGTCAAAATTGAGATTAGTCCTAGGAGAAGGAGACAGACCATACCTTGGGGCTAAATATGTAACAACATGTCACAACCTGAGGACTGTTTAAAAGTAAGACTGTTTAAAATTAATATTGCACGTACCAAATGAAGTAGAAAGACTGTTTAAAATTAATATTGTTTAAAAGTAATATTGTATATACCCAACAAATGTCAAATCGATTGACACTTACAGAATGTTGGAAAACTGTACCTTTTTGCTATGTAAGCTTTGGCAATATGGTTCTCTGTAAACTTTCATGCCAATAAAGCATTTGAACTGAACTGAACTGAACTGAGATTGGGAGTGTGAGAGAGAGAGACTGGGAGTGTGTGAGAGAGAGAGACTGGGAGTGTGAGAGAGAGAGATTGGGAGTGTGAGAGAGAGAGAGATTGGGAGTGAGCGAGAGAGAGACTGGGAGTGTGAGAGAGAGAGAGGGATTGGGAGTGTGAGAGAGAGATTGGGAGTGTGAAAGAGAGAGAGATTGGAATGTGAGAGAGAGAGATTGGGAGTGTGAGAGAGAGAGACTGGGAGTGTGAGAGAGAGAGATTGGGAGTGTGAGAGAGAGAGAGATTGGGAGTGTGAGAGAGAGATTGGAAGTGTGAGAGAGAGAGAGATTGGGAGTGTGAGAGAGAGATTGGGAGTGTGAGAGAGAGAGAGATTGGGAGTGTGAGAGAGAGAGATTGGGAGTGTGAGAGAGAGAGTTTGGGAGTGTGAGAGAGAGAGACTGGGAGTGAGAGAGAGAGAGATTGGGAGCGTGAGAGAGAGAGACTGGGAGTGTGAGAGAGAGAGACTGGGAGTGAGAGAGAGAGATTGGGATTGTCCAAAAACGAGCACTAAACTTCCTAAATCACCTCAAATCTAGCTCCCCAGACACCCTTCATTTCAAAGCCTTTCAGACCCAAGAGCTAAACCCAGAAAAGAGTCCCCTGAGTCAGCTGCTACTGAAACTAAGTACTCAGCCGGACCCTGACCAGCCCCAGACCAACACAGCCGTCCAAACACCAATCCGAGTGAACCAAATCATTAAAAAATGCAAAGAAACCTACCTGGAACATTGGAACAAAATAACCGAAAGCCTAAGCAGATTAGAATGTTACCGGGCACTAAAAAGAGAATATAAACTGGCAGACTACCTCACGACCATCAGAGACACAAAACAGAGACAGACCCTCACCAGGTACAGACTAAGCGACCACCAACTGGAAATTGAAAAAGGCAGATACAAGAAATCCTGGCAGCCTAGAGAGAATAGAATATGCGATCAATGTCTGGCTGGCGAGGTTGAAACAGAAATGCATTTCCTCCTAAAATGCGAAAAATTCAACACATCAAGAAACATATTATTCAACAAGCTAAGCCAAACAACCCCAGATTTCAAGGAATTGGATGATCTGTCAAAATTGAGATTAGTCCTAGGAGAAGGAGACAGACCATACCTTGGGGCTAAATATGTAACAACATGTCACAACCTGAGGACTGTTTAAAAGTAAGACTGTTTAAAATTAATATTGAACATACCAAATGAAGTAGAAAGACTGTTTAAAATTAATATTGTTTAAAAGTAATATTGTATATACCCAACAAATGTCAAATCGATTGACACCTACAGAATGTTGGAAAACTGTACCTTTTTGCCATGTAAGCTTTGGCAATATGGTTCTCTGTAAACTTTCATGCCAATAAAGCATTTGAACTGAACTGAACTGAACTGATTGGGAGTGTGAGAGAGATTGGGAGTGTGAGAGATTGGGAGTGTGAGAGAGAGTGACTGGGAGTGTGTGAGAGAGAGAGACTGGGAGTGTGAGAGAGAGAGATTGGGAGTGTGAGAAAGAGAGAGATCGGGAGTGTGAGAGAGAGAGATTGGGAGTGTGAGAGAGAGAGACTGGGAGTGACAGAGAGAGAGATTGGGAGTGTGAGAGAGAGAGAGATTGGGAGTGTGAGAGAGAGAGAGATTGGGAGTGTGAGAGAGAGAGAGATTGGGAGTGTGAGAGAGAGAGACTGGGAGTGTGTGAGAGAGAGACTGGGAGTGTGAGAGAGAGAGATTGGGAGTGTGAGAGAGAGAGAGATTGGGAGTGTGAGAGAGAGAGAGATTGGGAGTGTGAGAGAGAGATTGGAAGTGTGAGAGAGAGAGAGATTGGGAGTGTGAGAGAGAGAGATTGGGAGTGTGAGAGAGAGAGTTTGGGAGTGAGCGAGAGAGAGACTGGGAGTGTGAGAGAGAGAGAGAGGGATTTGGAGTGTGAGAGAGAGATTGGGAGTGTGAGAGAGAGAGAGATTGCGAGTGTGAGAGAGAGAGATTGGGAGTGTGAGAGAGAGAGAGATTGGGAGCGTGAGAGAGAGAGAGATTGGGAGTGTGAGAGAGAGAGATTGGGAGTGTGAGAGAGATTGGGAGTGTGAGATAGATTGGGAGTGTGAGAGAGAGAGACTGGGAGTGTGTGAGAGAGAGACTGGGAGTGTGAGAGAGAGAGATTGGGAGTGTGAGAGAGAGAGAGATTGGGAGTGTGAGAGTGAGAGAGATTGGGATTGTGAGAGAGAGATTGGAAGTGTGAGAGAGAGAGAGATTGGGAGTGTGAGAGAGAGATTGGGAGTGTGAGAGAGAGAGAGATTGGGAATGTGAGAGAGAGAGGTTGGGAGTGTGAGAGAGAGAGTTTGGGAGTGAGCGAGAGAGAGACTGGGAGTGTGAGAGAGAGAGAGAGAGGGATTTGGAGTGTGAGAGAGAGATTGGGAGTGTGAGAGAGAGAGAGATTGGGAGTGTGAGAGAGAGAGATTGGGAGTGTGAGAGAGAGAGAGATTGGGAGCGTGAGAGAGAGAGAGATTGGGAGTGTGAGAGAGAGAGATTGGGAGTGTGAGAGAGATTGGGAGTGTGAGAGAGAGACTGGGAGTGTGTGAGAGAGAGAGGCTGGGAGTGTGAGAGAGAGAGAGATTGGGAGTGTAAGAGAGAGAGGCTGGGAGTGAGAGAGAGAGAGATTGGGAGTGTGAGAGAGAGAGAGATTGGGAGTGTGAGAGAGAGAGACTGGGAGTGTGAGAGACAGAGAGAGACTGGGAGTGAGAGAGAGGAACCGGGCCGAGCGAGGCACCGGAGAGAAGGAGAGCGAGCAGCAACAGGATTAGACCCAGACCGGGAGGAGCGGCCCGAGCCAGCCAAAGAGGCGAGTGGAGAGGTAGGGGTGCTGGATCGGGTCGGGACTGTCGGGCCTGGAGAGCGAGCAAGCCCGGGGCCTGAAACCCGAGAAGCTCCGGGGTCGGAGAAACTCGGACAAACACCGGGCCGGGCCGGGACTGCACAGCCGAGCCGAGGGGCTGGGACCAGGGCAGAAGCCCGGAGAGCGAGCAAGCCTGGGGCCTGAAACCCGAGAAACTCCGGGGTCGGAGAAACTCGGACAAACAGCGGGCCGGGCGGGGACTGCACAGCCGAGCCAAGGGGCTGGGACCAGGGCAGAAGCCCGGAGAGAGAGCAAGCCCGGGGCCTGAAACCCGAGAAACTCCGGGGTCGGAGAAACTCGGACAAACACCGGGCCGGGCGGGGACTGCACAGCCGAGCCGAGGGGCTGTGACCAGGACAGAAGCCCGGAGAGAGAGCAAGCCCGGGGCCTGAAACCCGAGAAACTCCGGGGTCGGAGAATCTCGGACAAACACCGGGCCGGGCCGGGACTGCACAGCCGAGCTGAGGGGCTGGGACCAGAGCAGAAACAGCCTGAGACCGACGCGAGGAGAGAGAGGAAAACTCCGGGTCCGGAGGAAAAAAGCTTTACCTCGATCTACCTAAATTTAATTAACCTAGAAAAAGAACAACAAACCCGCGAGAAAAAAGGAATAGAAACCCGAGAGAAACGATAAACAACCCGAACCAGGAACCTGTGAGAGAGAGAGAGAGAAACTTTTAAGAGCAGCTATATCAAAGATGAACCCCTGAAAAACTCTCAATTTTGGACCTAAAAGTGGGATAAGGTGGAACACGACACAAAAAAGAGAAAAAAAGTTATCTACCTGAGACAAAACAAATGACTACAATGAGCAGGGAAATGAAATATCCTGAGCAATGCACAAAAAATAAAGCAAAGGAAAAACACAAGGACATAACACTAAAAAGTAACCCAGAGGTCCTCTACATTGACTATACCACACACAAAGGGATTAAGACGAAGAACAACCTCATATTCTACACCGACTCCGTTCCCTCATGGAAGGAGACTTTACAAAAATACTACGCATACGTCTCCAGCGAAGGTATTGGCAGTGGAGGCAGACTGAAAATATGTAAAGATGGAAATCTAGATAAAGATGACCCCCTGCTAACCATAAGCTACTACAACAAAAAAGGAAAGATCATGATACAGGGGAATGTAGAAAATCTGGACTCCTTCGAAAAGGAATTCCCCCAGTTGAAAACTAAGGCAGACACAAATAGGACCAATGGCCAGGAGGCAAAAGAGAGTCGAACAGAGGATGATGAGAACCAAGCGGAGGAAGAAGAAGAGAGTCCAGCAGAGACACACACCTCCCTGACCATCTCCACCCCTCCCACACCTCTCAACGCAAACAAACTGCTGAAAGAGAGTCTGTCCAAACTAGAACTCGAATTCAACGAATACAGAGAAACACAGACCAAGAACTGGACGGAGGAACTCAAACAGCTGAAAACGGAAAATGAGTCCACCATCCACAAGCTGATAAAGACCGTAGAGGAACAAAGAAATAAGATCAAAGAACTCCATACCCAGCTAAACAAAATGATGGAGGCCGTAGAAAGGCTCAGCAGGCAACACAAACCTCCTAAGGTCCAAAAAACAACACACACAAGGACACAGAACCCGTCGGATGCCACCCCACACGAGGACACACCGAAAGCCACAAACCCCGCTCCTGCCACACAGCTTATCCCAGAAACCCAGCCAACAACCAGCCCTCAGTCAAGTCCTGCCCAGACTACCACTACCCAGTCCTCACACACAGGGACACAGAACCCGTCAGATGCCCCCCCACACGAGGACACACCGAAAGCCTCAAACCCTGCTCCTGCCACACAACATATCCCAGAAACCCAGCCAACAACCAGCCATCAGTCGAGTCCTGCCCAGACTACTGCTACCCAGTCTGAAAAACCAGCCCCTCAGGCGGTCCTGCTGACCGACTCCAACGGAAAGTTTTTGGACCCCCAGAGGCTGTTCCCAGGTCATCAAGTCCTGAAAAAATGGTGCAGCAACACAGACCATGCAATGAAGATCCTGAACAAAGAATCCCTTGGAAGCCCCAAATGGCTTGTGATCCACACAGGAACAAACGACCTACGCACCCTACAGGAAGGCACTGCTAGGGCGGTGAGCAGGATGGCGGAAAAGGCCAGCAAGGAATTCCCCGAGGCGCGGATCGTGATCTCCACACTACTGCCCAGAAAGGACACCCCAGCCTATATAATCCACAACACCAACAGGGAGATCGACACGAGATGTTCTGTCTTCCCCAACGTCTACCTGGCCCATCATCCAAACATCAACACAAGGGACCACTATGACGAAATACATCTACTCAAACAGCGGATGTGGGTCTTCGCAAGAAACCTCATAAACACTGCCAAAAGACGCAGCCCTCCCACCCCCTCTACCATTGGGAGCCGTAACCCAAACAGGACCACCAATGTCCCCCACCCCCCTTTACAAAACCAACAACAGAACCGTGCTTTTATACCTGACCCAAGACCCCCCTCTAGACCACAGACTGTAGACCAAGAACTGAGAAAGATCATGACGATGCTGAACAGCCTGATAGAAAGCCGGAGAAATTATTAATATTGTTATTTATCATTATCATTATTGTTATCTTATCAGTATTATTACTATTATTAGATAGATATATGTGCATGCCTCATGAAATTTATACTAAATCATCATTTAGCATTATAGAAAATAGTGTTTCCACACGCATCCCACAAAATAGGTCCATTTTATTTCGTTTTATTGAACTATATAAATGCGTTCTTTCCACATAAGCTGCTGGAATATCCAGGGCCTCCGCTCCTCAACTTTTGGGATGAAGAGTACAGACCCTGAATTCCTAAAAGCTATAAAAGAAATTGATATAATTGTGTTAACAGAAACATGGTGCCAAAAGGACATGCCGACCCAGTGTCCTCCAATGTACCATGAAATCATTGTGCCCTCAGTAAAGAACACTAAGACACGCAAGGGCAGAACCTCCGGGGGAATCCTGGTGTGGTATAAAGGAGAACTGAACAAACACATCTCACCGATAAAACAGGGAAAATCACACGTATGGCTAAAATTAGATAAAAATATAGGAATAGCAAAAAACGATGTTTACTTATGTGCGATCTACATACCTCCAATAGAATCGCCATATTTTGAAGAGGAGATATTTGACACTCTCCACATGGAAATCAGCCATATCCAGGCCCAAGGAAAGGTGCTACTATGTGGGGACCTAAATGCAAGGACAGGATGTGAACCTGACTTCATAGACCCACAGGGCAACAACCATGTGTTTGGCCAGACCCCTCTATATGTCACACCAGCCTTCGCAAACCGAAACAACCTCGATTGTGTAATAAATAAAAGCGGTAGGGAGGTAGTGCAACTCTGCCGAGCCTTAGGCCTGTACATAGTTAACGGTAGGTTCAGAGGGGACTCCTTAGGGAGACTCACATATTCCTCAACTCTTGGGTCTAGTGTGGTGGATTATACAATCACTGACCTGGACCCCTGCGATATCAACGCATTCACTGTCAGGCAGCAATCCCTCCTCTCAGACCATAACCAAATAAATGTGTACCTTAAACTTTCTGCCCAAACTACAGACACAAAAAAGGAACCCATTAAGCTACATAAAATAAACCAGACATACAGATGGGCCCCAGACAGTGGAGATAAATTCATCACAGTACTAAATTCACCTGATCTCACAAGTAAAATTTCAAAATTTAAAGAAAATCTATATAAAATCACCAGAGATGGTGTAAAGATGTCCATAGAGGATATAAATATGATCTTCCATGAGGCAGCTGTAAAAGCCGACCTCGTGAAACAGAAGAGGAAGAGTCACAAAAGACAAAATAAAAATAAGAAATGGTTTGACCACGAATGCAAAAATGCCAGAAAAGACCTGAGAAAAATATCAAACCAAAAGCATCGGCAACCAAACAATCCGGACCTACGTACTAGATACAATGAAACCCTCAAAAGATATAAACACACCATTAGGAACAAAACAAAAAACTATACCCACAAAATACTCGAAGAAATTGAAAACTCCACCAATCCAAAACAATTCTGGGAAATGTGGAATAACCTGAGTACAACACAATTGCAAGCATTACCAATCCAAGATGGCGACATCTGGAGAACACATTTTGAAAACCTCTACAAAGACATCCCAATAAACGAAACAAACCCAAGTCAACATCAGGTCACAGAAAAACTCCACACATTAGAAGCAACAATTAAAGACAACCAAAACCCTCTAGACTCCCCAATCACATGGAAAGAACTGGCCACAAAAACAAAATCTCTCCACCTAAAGAAAGCCTGTGGCCCAGACAACATCAAAAATGAAATGCTCAAGTTCAGCAATATGGAGATGCAGGGTGCGGTACTCAAATTATTCAACATCATATTACGTTCAGGCTGTTTTCCCGATATCTGGTGCCAAGGACTAATCTCCCCCATATATAAAAGCGGAAACAAATCAGACCCAAATAACTACCGCGGCATCTGTGTCAACAGTTGTCTAGGGAAGTTATTCTGCAGTATTCTAAACAGTAGATTACTTGATTTTCTTAACAAACATAATATCCTCAGAAAAAACCAAATAGGCTTTCTTCCAAAACACCGCACCGCCGACCATATCTATACCCTTCACACCCTCATTGAAAAACATATACACCAAACAAAAAATGGGAAAATATTCGCCTGTTTCATCGACTTCAAGAAAGCCTTTGACTCTATATGGCACGAAGGGCTCTATTATAAACTTCTTCAGTGATGAATAGGGGGCAAAGTCTATGACCTTATTAAATCAATGTATCTGAAAAACAAATGCGGGGTCAAAATTGGAGACAAACGCACCGATTTCTTCACCCAGAGAAGAGGCGTCTGACAGGGCTGCAATTTGAGCCCCACCCTGTTCAACATATACATAAATGAATTAGCAGACATGCTGGAGCAAAGCGAGTCACCAGGTCTCCGTCTCCTTGATGGAGAAGTGAAATCCCTGTTCTATGCGGACGACCTGGTTCTGCTGTCTCCCACAGAACAGGGATTACAGCAACAACTAGACCTACTCGACAAATACTGCCAAAATTGGGCTCTAACAGTAAATCTAAAGAAAACCAACATCATGATTTTTCAAAAAAGGCCCAGATGTCAGGAAAACAAATACCAATTTACCCTCAGTGATACCGCTATAGGACACACTATGAGCTACACCTACCTTGGTCTAACTATTACAGCATCAGGGAGCTTCAGCATAGCAGTGAATGCACTAAAAGAAAAAGCCCGAAGAGCCCTATATGCAATAAAAAGAAAATTCTACAACATCCAAATCCCAATCAAAATCTGGCTCAAAATATTTGACAGCATAATCCTGCCCATTGCACTGTACGGTAGTGAAGTATGGGGCCCGCTAAATCACCAAAGCTACACTAAATGGGAAAAACACACAATAGAAGCACTACATGCAGAATTCTGCCGAAGCATCCTTCGCACCCAAAGAAAAACGCCAACAAATGCATGCAGAGCCGAACTAGGCAGATACCCACTGATAATAAACATCCAAAAACGAGCACTAAACTTCCTAAATCACCTCAAATCTAGCTCCCCAGACACCCTTCATTTCAAAGCCTTTCAGACACAAGAGCTAAACCCAGAAAAGAGTCCCCTGAGTCAGCTGCTACTGAAACTAAGTACTCAGCCGGACCCTGACCAGCCACAGACCAACACAGCCGTCCAAACACCAATCCGAGTGAACCAAATCATTAAACAATGCAAAGAAACCTACCTGGAACATTGGAACAAAATAACCGAAAGCCAAAGCAGATTAGAATGTTACCGGGCCCTAAAAAGAGATTATAAACTGGCAGACTACCTCACGACCATCAGAGACACAAAACAGAGACAGACCCTCACCAGGTACAGGCTAAGCGACCACCAACTGGAAATTGAAAAAGGCAGATACAAGAAATCCTGGCAGCCTAGAGAGAATAGAATATGCGATCAATGTCTGGCCGGCGAGGTTGAAACAGAAATGCATTTCCTCCTAAAATGCAAAAAATTCAACACATCAAGAAACATATTATTCAACAAGCTAAGCCAAACAACCCCAGATTTCAAGGAATTGGATGACCTGTCAAAATTGAGATTAGTCCTGGGAGAAGGAGACAGACCATACCTTGGGGCCAAATATGTAACAACATGTCACAACCTGAGGACTGTTTAAAAGTAAGACTGTTTAAAATTAATATTGTTAAAAGTAATATTGTATGTACCCAACAAATGTCAAATCGATTGACACCTACAGAATGTTGGAAAACTGTACCTTTTTGCTATGTAAGCTTTGGCAATATGGTTCTCTGTAAACTTTCATGCCAATAAAGCATTTAAATTGGAATTGGAATTGGAGAGTGTGAGAGAGAGAGATTGGGAGTGCCAGAGAGAGAGACTGGGAGTGTATGAGAGAGAGAGACTGGGAGTGTGAGGAAGAGATTGGGAGTGTGAGAGAGAGAGAGAGAGAGATTGGGAGTGTGAGAGAGAGAGACTGGGAGTGAGAGAGAGAGATTGGGAGAGTGAGTGAGAGAGAGATTGGGAGTGTGAGAGAGAGAGAGACTGGGAGTGTGAGAGGGAGAGAAATTGGGAGTGTGAGAGAGAGAGAGATTGGGAGTGTGAGCGAGAGAGATTGGGAGTGTGAGAGAGAGATTGGGAGTGAGTGTGAGAGAGATTGGGAGTGTGAGAGAGATTGGGAGTGTGAGAGAGAGACTGGGAGTGTGTGAGAGAGAGAGACTGGGAGTGTGAGAGAGAGAGATTGGGAGTGAGAGAGAGAGAGATTGGGAGTGTGAGAGAGAGAGACTGGGAGTGAGAGAGAGAGATTGGGAGTGTGAGATAGAGAGAGATTGGGAGTGTGAGAGAGAGAGAGACTTGGTGTGTGAGAGAGAGAGTGAGACTGGGAGTGAGAGAGAGAGACAGACCACACCTTGGTGCCAAATATGTAACAACATGTCACAACCTGAGGACTGTTTAAAATTAATACTGAATGTACCCACTGATGTACAAAGACTGTTTAAATTAATATTGTTTAAAGTATTATTGTATGTACCCAACGAAGGTCAGAATTGTTTGACACCGACAGAATGCCGGAAAACTGTACTTTTTGTTATGTAAGCTTTGGCAATATGGTTCCCTGTAAACTTTCATGCCAATAAAGCATTTGAATTGAAAAAAAAAATTGATTGATTGGGAGTGTGAGAGAGAGAGTTTGGGAGTGTGAGAGAGAGAGATTGGGAGTGTGTGAGAAAGAGAGACTGGGAGTGTGAGAGAGAGAGATTGGGAGTGTGAGAGAGAAAGAGATTGGGAGTGTGAGAGAGAGACTGGGAGTGAGAGAGAGAGAGATTGGGAGTGTGTGAGAGAGGGAGATTGGGAGTGTGAGAGAGAGAGATTGGGAGTGTGAGAGAGAGAGAGATTGGGAGTGTGAGAGAGAGAGATTGGGAGTGTGAGAGAGATTGGGAGTGTGAGAGAGAGAGATTGGGAGTGTGAGAGAGATTGGGAGTGTGAGAGAGAGAGACTGGGAGTGAGAGAGAGAGAGATTGGGAGTGTGAGAGAGAGAGAGACTGGGAGTGTGTGAGAGAGAGAGAGACTTGGAGTGTGAGAGAGAGAGAGAGAGACTGGGGGCGCGCGAGAGAGAGAGAGAGGGAGAGACTGTGTGTGTGTGTGTGAGAGAGAGAGAGACTGGGACTGTGTGATAGAGAGAGAGAGACTGGGGGTGAGAGAGAGAGAGACTGGAAGTGAGAGAGAGAGAGAGAGATTGGGAGTGAGAGAGAGAGAGAGAGAGACTGGTAATGTGAGAGAGAGCGAGACTGGGATTGTGTGAGAGAGAGAGAGACTGGGAGTGAGAGAGAGAGAGCGAGAGACTGGGAGTGTGAGAGAGATTGGGAGAGTGTGTGTGTGAGAGAGAGCGAGAGACTGGGAGTCATAGATTCATAGAGTCATAGAGTTATACAGCACAGAAAGTGGCCCTTTGGCCCATCATTTCTGCGCCGACCATCAATCCCTGTCCAGTCTAATCCCATTTTCCAGCATTTGGTCCATAGCCTTGTATGCAATGGCATTTCAAGTGCTCATCCAAATGCTTCTTGAATGTTATGAGGGTTCCTGCCTCGACCACACTTTCAGGCAGTGAGTTCCAGATTCCAACCACCCTCTGGGTGAAAAAGTTCCTCCTCAAATCCCCTCCAAACCTCCTGCCCCTTACCTTGAATCTATGCCCCCTTGTTATTGACCCCCCTACTAAGGGGAAAAGTTCCTCTTTATCTACCCTATCTATGTCCCTCATCATTTTGTACACCTCAATCAGGTCCCCCCTTCAGCCTTCTTTGCTCCATGGAAAACAACCCCAGCCTGTTTAGTCTTTCTTCATAGCTGAGGCGCTCCATCCCAGGTAACATCCTGGTGAATCTTCTCTGCACCCTCTCCAAAGCAATCACATCCTTCCTATAGTGAGGTGACCAGAACTGCACACAGTACTCCAGCTGTGGCCTCACCAGCGTTTTGTACAGCTCCATCATAACCTCCCTGCTCTTATATTCTATGCCTCGGCTAATGAAGGCAAGTATCCCATATTTCTTTTTAACCACCTTATCTACCTGTTCTGCTGCCTTCAGGGATCTATGTACATGTACACCAAGGTCCCTCTGACCCTCTGTACTTCCTAGGGTCCTACCACTCATTGTGTATTCCCTTGCCTTATTTGTCCATCCAAAATGCATCACCTCGCACTTTTCAGGGTTAAATTCCATTTGCCACTTTTCCGCCCATCTGACCAACCCATTTATATCGTCCTGTAGCCTGAGGCTTTCCTCCTCGCAATTTACCACCCCACCAATTTTCGTGTCATCTGCAAACTTACTGATCATACCTTTTACATTCTCATCCAAATCATTTATGTAGATCACAAACAGCAAGGGTCCCATCACCGATCCCTGAGGTACCCCACTGGACACAGGCTTCCAGTCACAAAAGCAACCTTCGACCATTACCCTCTGCCTCCTGCCACTCAGCCAGTTTAGGATCCAATGTGCCAAGGCACCCTGGATCCCATGGGCTCTTACCTTCTTGACCAGTCTCCTATGCGGGACTTTGTCAAAAGCTTTACTGAAATCCATGTAAACCACATCCACAGCATTTCGCTCATCCACACACCTAGTCACCCCCTCGAAAAATTCAATCAGATTGGTCAGACATGACCAATGCCTCTCCAAGTGGAGACTAATTTTGTCCCTCATAATTTTTTCCAATAATTTCCCTACCACAGATGTTAGGCTCACTGGCCTGTAATTCCCTGGTTTATCCCTGCTACCCTTCTTGAATAATGGAACTACATTAGCTGTTCTCCAGTCCTCTGGTACATCCCCTGTGGCCAGAGAGGTTCTGAAAATTTGTGTCAGAGCCCCTGCAATCTCCTCCTTTGCCTCACACAACAGCCTGGGATACATCTCGTCCGGGCCTGGGGATTTATCCACTTTTTGGCCTGCTAAAACCGCTAGTAGCTCCTCCCTCTCGATGCTAATATGTTCAAGTACGTCACAGTCCCCTTGCCCGATATCTATGTCTACATCGTCTTTCTCCATTGTGAACACAGATGCAAAAAATTCATTTAAAACCCCACCTACATCATCTGGCTCTACACACAGATTGCCACTTTGGTCCCAAATGGGCCCTACCCTTTCCCTGGTTATCCTCTTGCCCTTAATATACTTATAAAACACCTTAGGATTTTCCTTTATTTTGCTCGCCAGTGTTATTTCATGGCCCCTCCTCGCCCTCCTAATTTCTTTTTTAAGTATGCCCCTGCACTTTTTATACTCCTTTAGGGCTTCCTCTGTCTTTAGTCTTTTCTAACTGCCAAAAGCCCCCCTTTTTTTCCTAATGCATTTTTGTATATCCCTTGTCATCCAAGGTTCCCTTTGCTTGTTGGTCCCACCCTTGACCTTTACAGGAACATGTTGGCGTTGTACTCTCTCTATTTCCCTTCTGAAAGTCTCCCACTGCTTTGATGTGGATTTTCCTATAAGTAGCTGCTCCCAGTCCACTTTGGCCAGATCCTACCTTGTCATATTAAAATCAGCCATTCCCCAATTTAGAATCCTTATTTCCGCGCTGTCTTTGTCTTTTTCCATGACCACCTTAAATCTCACCGAATTATGATCACTGTCGCCAAAATGCTCTCCTACTGACACTTCCACCACTTGCCCGGCTACATTCCCTAGAATTAGGTCCAGTCCCTCTCTTGTAGGACTTTCTACATGTTGGCTCAAAAAGCTCTCCTGGATGCACTTTCAGAATTCTGCACCATCGAAGCCTTTCACACTCTGACTATCCCAATTAATATTGGGGAAGTTGAAATCCCCCTCTATTATTACCCTATTATTTTCGCACTTCTCTGAGATTTGCCTACATATCTGTTCCTCTATCTCCCCCTGACTGTTCGGGGGCCTATAGTACACTCCCAGCAAAGTACTTGCCCCCTTTTTGTTTTTAAGTTCTACCCATATGGCCTCATTAGAGGAACCCGCTAATATATCATCCCTCCTTACAGCAGTAATTGATTCCTTAATTAATATTGCAACACCCCCTCCCCTTTTACACCCCCCTCTGTCTCGCCTGAAGATTCTATACCCCGGAATATTGAGTTGCCAGTCCTGACCCTCCCTCAACCATGTCTCCATGATAGCAACAATATCGTACTCCCATGTGTTCAGCAGCAACTTCAGTTCATCCACCTTATTTGCAAACTCCTTGCATTAAAATAAATGCCTTCCAGCCTGGCCATATTCCCTTTTGTCTTCACATATTTGCTCTGCCTTCCCAGCTGACTTGTTTTTTCCTCCGTATTTGGCTGTAAATCACC
>NW_028225846.1:0-35000 GCF_052327205.1 Somniosus microcephalus | reverse complement strand
CCAACTGGAAATTGAAAAAGGCAGATACAAGAAATCCTGGCAGCCTAGAGAGAATAGAATATGCGATCAATGTCTGGCCGGCGAGGTTGAAACAGAAATGCATTTCCTCCTAAAATGCGAAAAATTCAACACATCAAGAAACATATTATTCAACAAGCTAAGCCAAACAACCCCAGATTTCAAGGAATTGGATGACCTGTCAAAATTGAGATTAGTCCTGGGAGAAGGAGACAGACCATACCTTGGGGCCAAATATGTAACAACATGTCACAACCTGAGGACTGTTTAAAAGTAAGACTGTTTAAAATTAATATTGTTAAAAGTAATATTGTATGTACCCAACAAATGTCAAATCGATTGACACCTACAGAATGTTGGAAAACTGTACCTTTTTGCTATGTAAGCTTTGGCAATATGGTTCTCTGTAACCTTTCATGCCAATAAAGCATTTGAATTGAATTGAATTGAATTGAATTGATTGGGAGTGTGAGAGAGAGAGAGATTGGGACTGTGGGAGAGAGAGATTGGGAGTGAGAGAGAGAGAGAGACTGGGAGTGTGAGAGAGAGAGATTGGGAGTGTGAGAGAGAGAGAGACTGGGAGTGTGAGAGAGAGAGATTGGAAGTGTGAGAGAGAGAAAGATTGGGAGTGTGAGAGAGAGAGAGATTGGGAGTGTGAGAGAGAGAGATTGGGAGTGTGATGGAGAGAGCGATTGGGAGTGAGAGAGAGAGAGACTGGGAGTGAGCGAGAGAGAGAGAGAGACAGGGAGTGTGTGAGAGAGAGAGAGACTTGGAGTGTGTGAGAGAGAGAGAGAGAGACTGGGAGCACGAGAGGGAAAGAGAGAGGGAGAGAGGGAGAGACTGGGCGTGTGTGAGAGAGAGAGAGAGACTGGGAGTGTGTGTGATAGAGAGAGAGAGGCTGGGAGTGAGAGAGAGAGAGACTGGAAGTGAGAGAGAGAGAGAGCGAGATTGGGAGTGAGAGAGAGAGAGAGAGAGGCTGGGAATGTGAGAGAGAGCGAGACTGGGAGTGTGTGAGAGAGAGAGAGACTGGGAGTGAGAGAGAGAGAGCGAGAGAGAGAGAGACTGGGAGTGAGAGAGAGAGAGAGAGAGACTGTGAGTGTGAGAGAGAGAGAGAAAGTCTGGGAGTGTGAGAGAGATTGGGAGAGTGTGTGAGAGAGAGAGAGAGACTGGGAGTGTGAGAGAGAGAGAGAGAGACTGGGTTTGTGAGAGAGAGAGAGACTGGGAGTGTGTGAGAGAGAGAGAGACTGGGAGTGTGTGAGAGAGAGAGAGACTGGGAGTGAGTGAGAGAGAGAGAGAGACTGGGATTGAGAGAGAGAGAGAGGTAGACTGGGAGTGTGTGAGAGAGAGAGAGACTGGGAGTGTGTGTGAGAGAGAGAGAGACTGGGAGTGAGAGAGAGAGAGACTGGGAGTGAGAGAGAGAGAGAGAGAGATTGGGAGTGAGAGAGAGAGAGAGTGGGAATGTGAGAGAGAGAGAGAGAGACTGGGAGTGTGAGAGAGAGAGACAGAGAGACTGGGAGAGAGAGAGAGAGAGAGACTGGGAGTGAGAGAGAGAGAGACTGGGCGTGTGAGAGAGGAAGTGTTTGAGAGAGAGAGAGAGAGTGTGAGTGTGAGAGAGAGAGAGAGTGGGAGTGTGAGAGAAAGAGAGAGAGAGAGTGAGAGAGACAGAGAGAGAGAGTGGAAGTGTGTGAGAGAGAGAGTGAGAGTGGGAGTGTGTGAGAGAGAGAGAGAGAGTGGGAGTGTGTGAGAGAGAGACAGAGAGAGAGAGTGGGAGTGTGTGTGTGAGAGAGAGAGAGACTAGGAGTGTGTGAGAGAGTTCGAGAGACTGGGAGTGTGTGAGTGAGAGAGAGAGACTGGGACAAACTGGGACAAACACCCAATTGAGATCCTACATGCAGAATTCTGTAAAAGTATCCTCCGGACTCAAAGGAAAACCGTAAACAAAGCATGCAGGGCAGAACTAGGCCAATTTCCACTAATAATTACTATCCAAAAAAGAGCCACCAAATTTTGGAAACACCTAAAAATGAGCAACCCCCACTGCTATCATTACGATGCCTTGAAATGCCAAGAGAGGACCATAAAGAAGAACTCCCTCAGTCAACTAGTCCTGGGACTCAGTGAAGCAACCACTAACAATACTAACAATAACCAGCCCCAGGACAGTGACATCGTAGCACAGAGAATTCGACCCAACACAGTTGTCACTAAGCAAAAGGAAAAATACCTGTCATATTGGGCAGAAACAACAAAAACCCAAAGCAAACTCAATTGCTACTTGGCCCTAAACAGACAATACAAAATGGCTGAGTACCTGACCATGGCAAAGGATAACAAACTGAGAAAAACCTTAACAAGGTACAGACTTAGTGAACCTAGCCTGGCACTCGAAAAAAGCAGGCACAGGCAGACCAGGCTGCCAAGAGAGGACAGGATATGCTCTCACTGCAGTCAGGGAGTGGTGGAGACAGAGATGCTCTTCCTCACAGCCTGTGGAAAATATCAGGGCATCAGGGAGAATTTCTACCAAAAATTCTCACAAATATGCCCTGAATTCAGAAATTTGAATGACGACCAAAAACTCACATACCTACTAGGGGAAGAGAGAAACTGTGTAACACTAGCGGCACACTATGTTACAGCTGGCCATAAACAGAGGGACAACCAGTAAACCTAAGAAAAGAGTATATATAAATTATGCGAATATATATTTATACACTCAGGGTTATATCACAGAATCACAGAATCACAGAAACCCCACAGTGCAGATAGAGGCCATTTCGGCCCATCGAGCCTGCACCGACACATATCCCACTTGATCCCCGTAACCCCTGCAACAACACATATCCCACCCTATCCCTGTAACCCCACGTATTTAATCCCCCTATCACTAAGGGTCAATTTATCATAGCCAATCAACCTAACCTGCACATCTTTGGATTGTGGGAGGAAACCGGAGCACCCGGAGGAAACCCACGCAAACACCGGGAGAATGTGCAAACTCCACACAGACAGTGTATCTGTTTATACACTGTATGAATAGATCTGCGTTTATGTGTTCAACCATAAATATATTATGATGCTTTGGCAACATAAGATGTACCTTATCATGCCAATAAAGCAAATTGAATTGAATTGAATTGACTGGGAGTGTGAGAGAGAGAGAGATTGGGAGTGTGAGAGAGAGAGAGAGTGGGAGTGTGTGATGGAGAGAGAGTGGGAATGTGTGTGTGAGAGAGAGAGAGAGAGAGAGAGAGAATGGGAGTGTGTGAGAGGGAGAGCGAGACTGGGAGTGTGTGAGAGAGAGAGACTGGGAGTGTGAGAGAGAGAGAGAGACTGGGAGTGTGAGAGAGAGAGAGACTGGGAGTGTGAGAGAGAGAGAGACTGGGAGCACGAGAGAGAGAGGGAGAGAGGGAGAGACTGGGCGTGTGTGAGAGAGAGAGAGGGAGACTGGGAGTGTGTGTGATAGAGAGAGAGAGACTGGGAGTGAGAGCGAGAGAGACTGGAAGTGAGAGAGAGAGAGAGCGAGATTGGGAGTGAGAGAGAGAGAGAGAGAGACTGGGAATGTGAGAGAGAGCGAGACTGGGAGTGTGTGAGAGAGAGAGAGACTGGGAGTGAGAGAGAGCGAGAGAGAGAGAGACTGGGAGTGAGAGAGAGAGAGAGAAAGTCTGGGAGTGTGAGAGAGAGAGAGACTGGGTGTGTGAGAGAGAGAGAGACTGGGAGTGTGTGAGAGAGAGAGAGACTGGGAGTGTGTGTGAGAGAGAGAGAGACTGGGAGTGAGAGAGAGAGAGACTGGGAGTGAGAGAGAGAGAGAGAGAGAGTGGGAATGTGAGAGAGAGAGAGAGAGACTAGGAGTGCATGAGAGAGAGACAGAGAGAGACTGGGAGTGAGAGAGAGAGAGAGAGAGAGACGATTTGTCCATTCAAAATGGGGACACATGGGTAAACCACTTTGAAAAATTATACCAGAAAAACACACTAAGACCAGAGCAACACCAAATACGCAAAAAACTGGAAAAGCTTGAATTGGACATAAAACATAACCAAAACCCGCTAGACGCCATAATAACAGAAAAAGAACTTCTTGAAAAACTCAAGGACCTGCGACCAGGAAAAGCTTGCGGGACAGACGGCATACTAAACGAGATGATTAAACACGCAGACGACAAAATGAAACTAGCTATCCTAAAACTCTTCAACTTGGTTCTGAGTGTCGGTTATTTCCCTGACATCTGGAACAAAGGACTCATAACACCCATATACAAAAGTGGGGACAAAATCGACCCAAACAACTATCGAGGCATCTGTGTAAACAGTAACCTGGGGAAAGTATTCTGTAGCATCATAAACAAAAGACTTATAAACTTCCTTGAGGAGCACAATGTCTTGAGTAAAAGCCAAATTGGATTCCTGCCAAACTATAGAACATCCGATCATATCTTCACCCTACAGACACTAATTGACAAACACGTTCACCATAACAAAAGCAAAATCTACGCATGCTTTGTAGATTTCCAGAAGGCTTTCGACTACATCTGGCATGACGGTTTATTCCTGAAACTTATCGAAAGCGGGGTAGGAGGGAAAACATATGATGTAATTAAATCAATGTATACAAACAATAAATGTGCAGTTAAAATTGGAGACAAACAAACAAAATACTTCCCACAGGGGCGGGGGGTGACGCAGGGCTCGCCAATCTCACTGACACTCTTTAATATTTACATTAATGAATTGGCAAAACTACTTGAACAATCTACAGCACCTGGCCTCACCCAATATGAATCCAAGGTTAAATTCCTCCTCTATGCAGACGACCTGGTTCTGCTGTCACCAACTAAGGAGGGTCTACAGCAGAACCTGGACCTGCTGGAGTCGTACTGCCAGACTTGGGCCCTGACAATAAATCCCCAAAAAACCAAAGACCTTGTGTTCCAGCAAAGATCCAAACATCAGGGACCCAAAATAAATTTCACAGTAGGAACAATCAAAATTGAACAAACCACTCACTACACATACTTAGGCTTAAAAATCAGTTCTACGGGAAACTTCAAACTGGCTGTGAATGAACTGAAAGAGAAAGCAAGAAGGGCTTTCTATGCCATCAAAAAATCAATCCAAATAGAAATCCCAATTAGCATTTGGCTCAAAATTTTCAAATCAGTAATTGAACCAATTGCACTCTATGGCAGTGAGGTATGGGGACCGCTAACAGAACAAGAATTTGCAAAATGGGACAAACACCCAATTGAGATCCTACATGCAGAATTCTGTAAAAGTATCCTCCGGACTCAAAGGAAAACAGTAAACAATGCATGCAGGGCGGAACTAGGACAATATCCATTAATAATCACTATCCAAAAAAGAGCCACCAAATTTTGGAATCACCTACAAATGAGCAACCCCCAATGCTATCACTACGACGCCCTGAAATGCCAAGAGCTGACCATAAAGAAAAATACCCTCAGTCAACTAGTCCTGGGACTCAGTGAAGTAACTACTAACAATACTAACAATAACCAGTCCCAGGACAGTGACAGGGTAACACAAAGAATTCGACCCAACACAATCGTCGCTAAGCAAAAGGAAAAATATCTGACATATTGGGCAGAAACAACAAAAACCCAAAGCAAACTCAATTGCTACTTGGCCCTAAACAGACAATACAACATAGCTGATTACCTGACCATGGTAAAGGATAGCAAACTGAGAAGAAACTTGACAAGGTACAGACTTAGCGAACATAGCCTGGCGATCGAAAAAGGCAGACACAGGCAATCTAAGGCTGCCAAGGGAAGACAGGATATGCTCTCACTGCAGTCTGGGAGTAGTTGAGACAGAGATGCACTTCCTCACAGCCTGTGGAAAATATCAGGACATCAGGGAGAATTTCTACCAAAAATTCTCCCAAATATGCCCTGAATTCAGAAATCTGAATGACAACAAAAAACTCCCTTTCCTACTGGGGGAGGAGAGAAGCTGTGTAACACTGGCGGCACACTATGTTACAGCTTGCCATGAACAGAGGGACAACCAGTAAACTAAGACAAGAATATATACAAACAAGGCAAATGTATATTTATAAACTGTATGAATAGAACCGCGTTTATGTGTTCAACCATAAATGTATTTTGATGCTTAGGCAACATAAGATGTACCTTATCATACCAATAAAGCGATTTGAATTGAATTGAATTGAATTGAGTGAGAGAGAGAGAGAGAAAGACTGGGCGTGTGAGAGAGGGAGTGTTTGAGAGAGAGAGAGAGAGTGGAAGCGTGAGAGAGAGAGCGAGAGAGAGTGGGAGTGTGTGAGAGAGAGAGAGAGTGAGAGAGAGAGAGAGAGAGTGGGAGTGTGTGTGAGAGAGAGAGAGAGAGAGTGGGAGTGTGTGAGAGAGAGAGAGTGGGAGTGTGTGAGAGAGAGAGTGGGAGTGTGTGTGTGAGAGAGAGAGAAACTGGGAGTGTGTGAGAGAGATCGACAGACTGGGAGTGTGTGAGTGAGAGAGAGAGACTGGGACAAACTGGGACAAACACCCAATTGAGATCCTACATGCAGAATTCTGTAAAAGTATCCTCCGGACTCAAAGGAAAACCGTAAACAATGCATGCAGGGCAGAACTAGGCCAATTTCCACGAATAATTACTATCCAAAAAAGAGCCACCAAATTTTGGAAACAACTAAAAATGAGCAAACCCCACTGCTATCATTACGATGCCTTGAAATGCCAAGAGAGGATCATAAAGAAAAATTCCCTCAGTCAACTAGTCCTGGGATTCAGTGAAGCAACCACTAACAATACTAACAATAACCAGCCCCAGGACAGTGACATCGTAGCACAGAGAATTCGTCCCAACACAGTTGTCACTAAGCAAAAGGAAAAATACCTGTCATATTGGGCAGAAACAACAAAAACCCAAAGCAAACTCAATTGCTACTTGGCCCTAAACAGACAATACAAAATGGCTGAGTACCTGACCATGGTAAAGGATAACAAACTGAGAAAAACCTTAACAAGGTACAGACTTAGTGAACCTAGCCTGGCACTCGAAAAAAGCAGACACAGGCAGACCAGGCTGCCAAGAGAGGACAGGATATGCTCTCACTGCAGTCAGGGAGTGGTGGAGACAGAGATGCTCTTCCTCACAGCCTGTGGAAAATATCAGGGCATCAGGGAGAATTTCTACCAAAAATTCTCACAAATATGCCCTGAATTCAGAAATTTGAATGACGACCAAAAACTCACATACCTGTTAGGGGAAGAGAGAAACTGTGTAACACTAGCGGCACACTATGTTACAGCTTGCCATAAACAGAGGGACAACCAGTAAACCTAAGAAAAGAGTATATATAAATTATGCGAATATATATTTATACACTCAGGGATATATCACAGAATCACAGAATCACAGAAACCCCACAGTGCAGATAGAGGCCATTTCGGCCCATCGAGCCTGCACCGACACATATCCCACTTGATCCCCGTAACCCCTGCACCAACACATATCCCACCCTATCCCTGTAACCCCACGTATTTAATCCCCCTATCACTAAGGGTCAATTTATCATAGCCAATCAACCTAACCTGCACATCTTTGGATTGTGGGAGGAAACCGGAGCACCCGGAGGAAACCCACGCAAACACCGGGAGAATGTGCAAACTCCACACAGACAGTGTATCTGTTTATACACTGTATGAATAGATCTGCGTTTATGTGTTCAACCATGAATATATTATGATGCTTTGGCAACATAAGATGTACCTTATCATGCCAATAAAGCAAATTGAATTGAATTGACTGGGAGTGTGAGAGAGAGAGAGATTGGGAGGGTGAGAGAGAGAGAGAGTGGGAGTGTGTGATGGAGAGAGAGTGGGAATGTGTGTGTGAGAGAGAGAGAGAGAGAGAGAATGGGAGTGTGTGAGAGGGAGAGCGAGACTGGGCGTGTGTGAGAGAGAGAGACACTGGGAGTGTGAGAGAGAGAGAGAGACTGGGAGTGTGAGAGAGGGAGAGACTGGGAGTGTGAGAGAGAGAGAGACTGGGAGCACGAGAGAGAGAGGGAGAGAGGGAGAGACTGGGCGTGTGTGAGAGAGAGAGAGAGAGAGACTGGGAGTGTGTGTGATAGAGAGTGAGAGACTGGGAGTGAGAGCGAGAGAGACTGGAAGTGAGAGAGAGAGAGAGCGAGATTGGGAGTGAGAGAGAGAGAGAGAGAGACTGGGAATGTGAGAGAGAGCGAGACTGGGAGTGTGTGAGAGAGAGAGAGACTGGGAGTGAGAGAGAGAGAGCGAGAGAGAGAGAGACTGGGAGTGAGAGAGAGAGAGAGAAAGTCTGGGAGTGTGAGAGAGAGAGAGACTGGGTGTGTGAAAGAGAGAGAGACTGGGAGTGTGTGAGAGAGAGAGAGACTGGGAGTGTGTGTGAGAGAGAGAGAGACTGGGAGTGAGAGAGAGAGAGACTGGGAGTGAGAGAGAGAGAGAGAGAGAGATTGGGAGTGAGAGAGAGAGAGAGAGAGTGGGAATGTGAGAGAGAGAGAGAGAGAGACTGGGAGTGTGAGAGAGAGAGACTGGGAGTGAGAGAGAGCGAGAGAGAGAGAGACGATTTGTCCATTCAAAATGGGGACACATGGGTAAACCACTTTGAAAAATTATACCAGAAAAACACACTAAGACCAGAGCAACACCAAATACGCAAAAAACTGGAAAAGCTTGAATTGGCCATAAAAGATAACCAAAACCCGCTAGACGCCATAATAACAGAAAAAGAACTTCTTGAAAAACTCAAGGACCTGCGACCAGGAAAAGCTTGTGGGACAGACGGCATACTAAACGAGATGATTAAACACGCAGACGACAAAATGAAACTAGCTATCCTAAAACTCTTCAACTTGGTTCTGAGTGTCGGTTATTTCCCTGACATCTGGAACAAAGGACTCATAACACCCATATACAAAAGTGGGGACAAAATCGACCCAAACAACTATCGAGGCATCTGTGTAAACAGTAACCTGGGGAAGGTATTCTGTAGCATCATAAACAAAAGACTTATAAACTTCCTTGAGGAGCACAATGTCTTGAGTAAAAGCCAAATTGGATTCCTGCCAAACTATAGAACATCCAATCATATCTTCACCCTACAGACACTAATTGACAAACACGTTCACCATAACAAAAGCAAAATCTACGCATGCTTTGTAGATTTCCAGAAGGCTTTCGACTACATCTGGCATGATGGTTTATTCCTGAAACTTATCGAAAGCGGGGTAGGAGGGAAAACATATGATGTAATTAAATCAATGTATACAAACAATAAATGTGCAGTTAAAATTGGAGACAAACAAACAAAATACTTCCCACAGGGGCGGGGGGTGACGCAGGGCTCGCCAATCTCACCGACACTCTTTAATATTTACATTAATGAATTGGCAAAACTACTTGAACAATCTACAGCACCTGGCCTCACCCAATATGAATCCAAGGTTAAATTCCTCCTCTATGCAGACGACCTGGTTCTGCTGTCACCAACTAAGGAGGGTCTACAGCAGAACCTGGACCTGCTGGAGTCGCACTGCCAGACTTGGGCCCTGACAATAAATCCCCAAAAAACCAAAGACCTTGTGTTCCAGCAAAGATCCAAACATCAGGGACCCAAAATAAATTTCACAGTAGGAACAATCAAAATTGAACAAACCACTCACTACACATACTTGGGCTTAAAAATCAGTTCTACAGGAAACTTCAAACTGGCTGTGAATGAACTGAAAGAGAAAGCAAGAAGGGCTTTCTATGCCATCAAAAAATCAATCCAAATAGATATCCCAATTAGCATTTGGCTCAAAATTTTCAAATCAGTAATTGAACCAATTGCACTCTATGGCAGTGAGGTATGGGGACCGCTAACACAACAAGAATTTGCAAAATGGGACAAACACCCAATTGAGATCCGACATGCAGAATTCTGTAAAAGTATCCTCCGGACTCAAAGGAAAACAGTAAACAATGCATGCAGGGCGGAACTAGGCCAATATCCATTAATAATCACTATCCAAAAAAGAGCCACCAAATTTTGGAATCACCTACAAATGAGCAACCCCCAATGCTATCACTACGACGCCCTGAAATGCCAAGAGCTGACCATAAAGAAAAATACCCTCAGTCAACTAGTCCTGGGACTCAGTGAAGTAACTACTAACAATACTAACAATAACCAGTCCCAGGTCAGTGACAGGTTAACACAAAGTATTCGACCCAACACAATCGTCGCTAAGCAAAAGGAAAAATATCTGACATATTGGGCAGAAACAACAAAAACCCAAAGCAAACTCAATTGCTAATTGGCCCTAAACAGACAATACAGCATAGCTGATTACCTGACCATGGTAAAGGATAGCAAACTGAGAAGAAACTTGACAAGGTACAGACTTAGCGAACATAGCCTAGCGATCGAAAAAGGCAGACACAGGCAAACCAGGCTGCCAAGGGAAGACAGGATATGCTCTCACTGCAGTCTGGGAGTAGTTGAGACAGAGATGCACTTCCTCACAGCCTGTGGAAAATATCAGGGCATCAGGGAGAATTTCTACCAAAAATTCTCACAAATATGCCCTGAATTCAGAAATTTGAATGATGACCAAAAACTCACATACCTACTAGGGGAAGAGAGAAACTGTGTAACACTAGCGGCACACTATGTTACAGCTTGCCATAAACAGAGGGACAACCAGTAAACCTAAGAAAAGAGTATATATAAATTATGCGAATATATATTTATACACTCAGGGATATATCTGTTTATACACTGTATGAATAGATCTGCGTTTATGTGTTCAACCATAAATGTATTTTGATGCTTTGGCAACATAAGATGTA
Source organism: Somniosus microcephalus (assembly GCF_052327205.1). NCBI lineage: Eukaryota > Metazoa > Chordata > Chondrichthyes > Squaliformes > Somniosidae > Somniosus > Somniosus microcephalus. The sequence goes on along the minus strand of NW_028225846.1, from coordinate 24,130 downwards.
CCTTATCATGCCAATAAAGCAAATTGAATTGAATTGAATTGAGTGGGAGTGTGAGAGAGAGAGAGATTGGGAGTGTGAGAGAGAGAGAGTGGGAGTGTGTGATGGAGAGAGAGTGGGAATGAGTGTGAGAGAGAGAGAGAGAGAGAGAGAATGGGAGTGTGTGAGAGGGAGAGAGAGAGACTGGGAGTGTGTGAGAGAGAGAGACTGGGAGTGTGAGAGAGAGAGAGACTGGGAGTGTGAGAGAGAGAGAGAGAGACTGGGAGCACGAGAGAGAGGGAGAGAGGGAGAGACTGGGCGTGTGTGAGAGAGAGAGAGAGTGGGAGTGTGTGTGATAGAGAGAGAGAGACTGGGAGTGAGAGAGAGAGAGCGAGATTGGGAGTGAGAGAGAGAGAGAGAGAGACTGGAAATGTGAGAGAGAGCGAGACTGGAAGTGTGTGAGAGAGAGAAATTCTGGGAGTGTGAGAGAGATTGGGAGAGTGTGTGAGAGAGAGAGAGAGACTGGGAGTGTGAGAGAGAGAGGGAGAGAGAGAGAGACTGGGAGTGAGAGAGAGCGAGAGAAAGACAGGGAGTGTGAGAGAGAGAGAGAAAGTCTGGGAGTGTGAGAGAGATTGGGAGAGTGTGTGAGAGAGAGAGAGACTGGGAGTGTGAGAGAGAGAGGGAGAGACTGGGAGTGTGAGAGAGAGAGAGAGACTGGGAATGTGGGAGAGGGAGTGTGTGAGATAGAGAGAGAGTGGGAGTGTGAGAGAGAGAGAGAGAGAGAGTGAGAGAGAGAGAGAGAGTGCGAGTGTGTGTGAGAGAGAGAGAGAGACTGAGAGTGTGTGAGAGAGAGAGAGACTGGGAGTGTGTGAGTGAGAGCGAGAGACTGTGAGTGTGAGAGAGAGAGCGATTGGGAGTGTGTGAGAGAGAGAGAGTGGGAGTGTGTGTGAGAGAGAGAGAATGGGAGTGTGTGAGATGGAGAGAGCGAGACTGGGAGTGTGTGAGAGAGAGAGACTGGGAGTGAGAGAGAGAGAGAGAGACTGGGAGTGTGAGAGAGAGACTGGGAGTGAGGTAGAGAGAGAGAGAGAGACTGGGAGTGTGAGAGAGAGTGTGAGAGAGCGAGAGAGAGACTGGGAGTGTGAGAGAGAGAGAGAGAGAGAGTGTGAGAGAGAGAGGGAGAGAGAGGCTGGGAGTGTGTGAGAGAGAGAGAGACTGGGAATGTGTGAGAGAGAGAGAGAGTGGGAGTGTGTGTGTGAGAGAGAGAGGGAGAGGGAGACTGGGAGTGTGTGAGAGAGAGAGAGAGAGACTGGGCGTGTGAGAGAGGGAGTGTTTGAGACAGAGAGAGAGAGTGGGAGCATGAGAGAGAGTGTGAGTGTGAGAGAGAGAGAGAGATTGGGAGTGTGAGAGAGAGAGAGAGTGAGAGAGAGAGAGAGAGAGAGTGGGAGTGTGTGTGTGAGAGAGAGAGAGACTGGGAGTGTGTGAGAGAGATCGAGAGACAGGGAGTGTTTGAGTGAGAATGAGAGACTGGGACAAACTGGGACAAACACCCAATTGAGATCCGACATGCAGAATTCTGTAAAAGTATCCACCGGACTCAAAGGAAAACCGCAAACAATGCATGCAGGGCAGAACTAGGCCCATTTCCACTAATAATTACTATCCAAAAAAGAGCCTCCAAATTTTGGAAACACCTAAAAATGAGCAACCCCCACTGCTATCATTACGATGCCTTGAAATGCCAAGAGAGGACCATAAAGAAGAACTCCCTCAGTCAACTAGTCCTGGGACTCAGTGAAGCAACCACTAACAATACTAACAATAACCAGCCCCAGGCCAGTGACATCGTAGCACAGAGAATTCGACCCAACACAATTGTCACTAAGCAAAAGGAAAAATACCTGTCATATTGGGCAGAAACAACAAAAACCCAAAGCAAACTCAATTGCTACTTGGCCCTAAACAGACAATACAAAATGGCTGAGTACCTGACCATGGTAAAGGATAACAAACTGAGAAAAACCTTAACAAGGTACAGACTTAGTGAACACAGCCTGGCGCTCGAAAAAAGCAGACACAGGCAGACCAGGCTGCCAAGAGAGGACAGGATATGCTCTCACTGCAGTCAGGGAGTGGTGGAGACAGAGATGCACTTCCTCACAGCCTGTGGAAAATATCAGGGCATCAGGGAGAATTTCTACCAAAAATTCTCACAAATATGCCCTGAATTCAGAAATTTGAATGACGACCAAAAACTCACATACCTACGAGGGGAAGAGAGAAACTGTGTAACACTAGCGGCACACTATGTTACAGCTTGCCATAAACAGAGGGACAACCAGTAAACCTAAGAAAAGAGTATATATAAATTATGCGAATATATATTTATACACTCAGGGATATATCTGTTTATACACTGTATGAATAGATCTGCGTTTATGTGTTCAACCATAAATGTATTTTGATGCTTTGGCAACATAAGATGTACCTTATCATGCCAATAAAGCAAATTGAATTGAATTGAATTGACTGGGAGTGTGAGAGAGAGAGAGATTGGGAGTGTGAGAGAGAGAGAGTGGGAGTGTGTGATGGAGAGAGAGTGGGAATGTGTGTGAGAGAGAGAGAGAGAGAGAGAGAATGGGAGTGTGTGAGAGGGAGAGAGAGAGACTGGGAGTGTGTGAGAGAGAGAGACTGGGAGTGTGAGAGAGAGAGAGAGACTGGGAGTGTGAGAGACAGAGAGAGAGACTGGGAGCACGAGAGAGAGGGAGAGAGGGAGAGACTGGGCGTGTGTGAGAGAGAGAGAGAGTGGGAGTGTGTTAGAGAGAGAGAGTGGGAGTGTGTGTGAGAGAGAGAGAGACTGGGAGTGTGTGAGAGAGAGAGAGACTGGGAGTGTGTGAGTGAGAGAGAGAGACTGGGAGTGTGAGAGAGAGAGAAATCGGGAGTGTGAGAGAGAGAGAGTGGGAGTGTGTGAGAGGGAGTGAGAGAGACTGGGAGTGTGTGAGAGAGAGAGACTGGGAGTGTGAGAGAGAGAGAGAGACTGGGTGTGTGAGAGAGAGAGACTGGGAGTGTGTGAGAGAGAGAGAGACTGGGAGTGTGTGAGAGAGAGAGAGAGACTGGGAGTGTGAGAGAGAGAGAGAGAGACTGGGAGCACGAGAGAGAGGGAGAGAGGGAGAGACTGGGCGTGTGTGAGAGAGAGAGAGAGTGGGAGTGTGTGAGAGAGAGAGAGTGGGAGTGTGTGTGAGAGAGAGAGAGATTGGGAGTGTGTGAGAGAGAGAGAGACTGGGAGTGTGTGAGTGAGAGAGAGAGACTGGGAGTGTGAGAGAGAGAGAGATCGGGAGTGTGAGAGAGAGAGAGTGGGAGTGTGTGAGAGGGAGTGAGAGAGACTGGGAGTGTGTGAGAGAGAGACTGGGAGTGTGAGAGAGAGAGAGAGACTGGGTGTGTGAGAGAGAGAGACTGGGAGTGTGTGAGAGAGAGGCTGAGAGTGTGAGAGAGAGAGAGAGAGAGACTGGGAGTGTGTGAGAGAGAGAGAGTGGGGTTGTGAGAGAGAGAGAGACTGGGAGTGTGAGAGAGAGTGTGAGAGAGCGAGAGAGAGACTGGGAGTGTGAGAGAGAGAGAGAGAGACTGGGAGTGTGTGAGAGAGAGAGAGACTGGGAGTGTGTGAGTGAGTGAGTGAGAGTGGGAGTGTGTGTGAGAGAGAGAGAGAGATTGGGAGTGTGAGAGAGAGAGACTGGGAGTGTGAGAGAGAGAGAGATTGGGAGTGTGACAGAGATAGATTGGGAGTGTGAGAGAGAGAGAGATTGGGTGTGTGAGAGAGAGAGAGAGACTGGGAGTGTGTGAGAGAGAGACTGGGAGTGTGTGGGAGAGAGAGATTGGGAGTGTGAGAGAGAGAAAGAGAGATTGGGAGTGTGAGAGAGAGAGAGATTGGGAGTGTGAGAGAGAGAGACTGGGAGTGTGAGTAAGAGACAGACTGGGTGTGTGTGAGAGAGAGAGACTCGGAGTGTGAGAGAGAGAGACTGGGAGTGTGTGAGAGAGAGATTGGGAGTGTGAGAGAGAGAGATTGGGAGTGTGAGAGAGAGAGAGACTGGGAGTGTGAGAGAGAGAGAGATTGGGAATGCGAGAGAGAGAGAGACTGGGAGTGTGAGAGAGAGAGTTTGGGAGTGTGAGAAAGAGAGAGCTTGGAAGTGTGAGAGAGAGAGTCTGGGAGTGTGTGTGAGAGAGAGAGACTGGGAGTGTGGGAGAGAGAGATTGGGAGTGTGTGAGAGAGAGGTAGGGTGTGAGGGAGAGAGATTGGGAGTGTGAGAGAGAGAGAGATTGGGAGTGAGAGAGAGAGAGAGATTGGGAGTGTGAGAGAGAGATTGGGAGTGTGAGAGAAAAACTGGGAGTGTGTGAGAGAGAGAGTCTGGGAGTGTGAGAGAAAGATTGGGAGTGGGAGAGATAGAGAGATTGGGAGTGTGAGAGAGAGATTGGGAGTGTGAGAGAGAGAGATTGGGAGTGTGACAGAGAGAAACTGGGAGTGTGTGAGAGAGAGATTGGCAGTGTGAGAGAGAGAGAGAGATTGGGAGAGTGAGAGAAAGAGACTGGGAGTGAGAGAGAGAGAGGTTGGGAGTGAGAGAGAGAGACTGGGAGTGTGTGAGAGAGAGAGACTGGGAGTGTGAGAGAAAGATTGGGAGTGTGAGAGATAGAGAGATTGGAAGTGAGAGAGAGAGAGATTGGGAGTGTGAGAGAGAGAGAGATTGGGAGAGAGAGAAAGAGAGATTGGGAGTGTGAGAGAGTGAGAGATTGGGAGTGTGAGAGAGATAGATTGGGAGTGTGAGAGAGAGACTGGGAGTGTGTGAGAGAGAGATTGGGAGTGCGAGAGAGAGAGAGGTTGGGAGTGAGAGAGAGAGAGATTGGGAGTGTGAGAGAGAGGGACAGGGAGTGTGTGAGAGAGAGAGACTGGGAGTGTGAGAGAGAGAGACTGGGAGTGTGAGAGAGAGAGTGATTGGGAATGAGAGAGAGAGAGAGATTGGGAGTGTGAGAGAGAGAGAGATTGGGAGTGTGAGAGAGAGAGATTGGGAGTGTGTGAGAGAGAGAGACTGGGAGTGTGTGAGAGAGAGAGACTGGGAGTGTGAGAGATAGATTGGGAGTGTGAGAGAGAGAGTGATTGGGAGTGAGAGAGAGAGAGAGATTGGGAGAGTGAGAGAGTTATTCTGCAGTATTCTAAATAGTAGATTACTTGATTTTCTTAACAAACATAATATCCTCAGAAAAAAACAAATAGGCTTTCTTCCAAAACACCGCACCGCCGACCATATCTATACCCTTCACACCCTCATTGAAAAATATATACACCAAACAAAAAATGGGAAAATATTCGCCTGTTTCATCGACTTCAAGAAAGCCTTTGACTCTATATGGCACGAAGAGCTCTATTATAAAATTCTTCAGTGTGGAATAGGGGGCAAAGTCTATGACCTCATTAAATCAATGTATCTGAAAAACAAATGCGGGGTCAAAATTGGAGACAAACGCACCGATTTCTTCACCCAGAGAAGAGGCATCCGGCAGGGCTGCAATTTGAGCCCGACCCTGTTCAACATATACATAAATGAATTAGCAGACATGCTGGAGCAAAGCGATTCACCAGGTCTCCGTCTCCTGGATGGAGAAGTGAAATCCCTGTTCTATGCAGATGACCTGGTTCTGCTGTCTCCCACAGAACAGGGATTACAGCAACAACTAGACCTACTCGACAAATACTGCCAAAATTGGGCTCCAACAATAAATCTAAAGAAAACCAACATCATGATTTTTCAAAAAAGGCCCAGATGTCAGCAAAACAAATACCAGTTTACCCTCAGTGATACCACTATAGGACACACTATGAGCTACACCTACCTTGGTCTAACTATTACAGCATCAGGGAGCTTCAGCATAGCAGTGAATGCACTAAAAGAAAAAGCCCGAAGAGCCCTATATGCAATAAAAAGACAATTCTACAACATCCAAATCCCAATCAAAATCTGGCTCAAAATACTTGACAGCATAATCCTGCCCATTGCACTGTACGGTAGTGAAGTATGGGGCCCGCTAAATCACCAAAGCTACACTAAATGGGAAAAACACACAATAGAAGCCCTACATGCAGAATTCTGCCGAAGCATCCTTCGCATCCAAAGAAAAACGCCAACAAATGCATGCAGAGCCGAACTAGGCAGATACCCACTGATAATAAACATCCAAAAACGAGCACTAAACTTCCTAAATCACCTCAAAGCTAGCTCCCCAGACACCCTTCATTTCAAAGCCTTTCAGACCCAAGAGCTAAACCCAGAAAAGAGTCCCCTGAGTCAGCTGCTACTGAAACTAAGTACTCAGCCGGACCCTGACCAGCCCCAGACCAACACAGCCGTCCAAACACCAATCCGAGTGAACCAAATCATTAAAAAATGCAAAGAAACCTACCTGGAACATTGGAACAAAATAACCGAAAGCCAAAGCAGATTAGAATGTTACCGGGCCCTAAAAAGAGAATATAAACTGGCAGACTACCTCACGACCATCAGAGACACAAAACAGAGACAGACCCTCACCAGGTACAGACTAAGCGACCACCAACTGGAAATTGAAAAAGGCAGATACAAGAAATCCTGGCAGCCTAGAGAGAATAGAATATGCGATCAATGTCTGGCCGGCGAGGTTGAAACAGAAATGCATTTCCTCCTAAAATGCGAAAAATTCAACACATCAAGAAACATATTATTCAACAAGCTAAGCCAAACAACCCCAGATTTCAAGGAATTGGAGGACATGTCAAAATTGAGATTAGTCCTGGGAGAAGGAGACAGACCATACCTTGGGGCCAAATATGTAACAACATGTCACAACCTGAGGACTGTTTAAAATTAAGACTGTTTAAAATTAATATTGAACGTACCAAATGAAGTACAAAGACTGTTTAAAATTAATATTGTTTAAAAGTAATATTGTATGTACCCAACAAATGTCAAATCGATTGACACCTACAGAATGTTGGAAAACTGTACCTTTTTGCTATGTAAGCTTTGGCAATATGGTTCTCTGTAAACTTTCATGCCAATAAAGCATTTGAATTGGAATTGGAATTGGAGAGAGAGATTGGAAGTGTGAGAGAGAGAGATTGGGAGTGTGAGAGAGAGAGAGACTGGGAGTGTGAGAGAGAGAGAGACTGGGGGTGAGCGAGAGAAAGATTGGGAGTGTGAGAGAAAGAGATTGGGAGTGAGAGAGAGAGAGAGACTGGGAGTGTGAGAGAGAGAAATATTGGGAGTGTGAGAGAGAGAGAGATTGGGAGTGTGAGAGAGAGATTGGGAGTGTGAGAGCGAGAGAGAGATTGGGAGTGTGAGAGAGAGAAAGATTGGGAGTGTGAGAGAGATTGGGAGTGTGAGAGAGAGAGATTGGGAGTGTGAGAGAGAGAAAGATTGGGAGTGTGAGAGAGAAAGATTGGGAGTGTGAGAGAGATTGGGAGTGTGAGAGAGAGAGAGATTGGGAGTGTGAGAGAGAGAGTGTGGGAGTGTGTGAGAGAGAGAGAGTGGGAGTTTGTGTGTGTGAGAGAGAGAGAGAATGGGAGTGTGTGAGAGGGAGAGAGAGAGGCTGGGAGTGTGAGAGAGAGAGACTGGGAGTGTGAGAGAGAGAGAGACTGGGAGTGTAAGAGAGAGAGACTGGGAGTGTGAGAGAGAGGGACTGGGAGTGAGAGAGAGAGAGAGAGTGACTGGGAGTGTGTGAGAGAGAGTGACTGGGAGTGTGTGTGAGAGAGAGAGAGGGGGTGTGAGAGAGAGAGAGAGAGGGTGGGAGTGTGTGAGAGAGAGGGAGAGAGACTGGGAGTGTGAGTGAGAGAGCGAGAGAGAGACTGGGAGTGTGAGAGAGAGCGAGAGAGTGTGAAAGCGAGAGAGAGAGAGAGACTGGGAGTGAGAGAGAGAGAGACTTGGAGTGTGTGAGAGAGAGAGAGAGATTGGGAGTGTGAGAGAGAGAGACACTGGGAGTGTGAGGGAGAGAGAGATTATGTGTGTGAGAGAGAGACTGGGAGTGTGTGAGAGAGAGATTGGGAGTGTGAGAGAGAGGGAGAGATTGGGAGTGTGAGAGAGAGACTGGCAGTGTGTGAGAGAGAGAGACTGGGAGTGTGAGAGAAAGTTTGGGAGTGTGAGAGATAGAGAGATTGGGAGTGAGAGAGAGAGAGAGATTGGGAGTGTGAGAGAGAGAGAGATTGGGAGAGAGAGAGAGAGAGATTGGGAGTGTGAGAGAGAGAGAGATTGAGAGTGTGAGAGAGAGAGATTGGGAGTGTGAGAGAGAGAGACTGGGAGTGTGTGAGAGAGAGAGATTGGCAGTGTGAGAGAGAGAGAGAGATTGGGAGTGAGAGAGGGAGAGAGACTGGGACTGTGTGAGAGAGAGAGGCTGGGAGTGAGAGAGATTGGGAGTGTGAGAGAGAGATTGGTAGTGTGAGAGAGAGAGACTGGGAGTGTGTGAGAGAGAGAGACTTGGAGTGTGAGAGAGAGATTGGGAGTGTGAGAGAGAGAGAGAGATTGGGAGAGTGAGAGAGAGATTGGGAGTGTGAGAGAGCGAGAGATTGGGAGTGTGAGAGAGAGAGACTGGGAGTGAGAGAGAGAGAGATTCGGAGTGTGAGAGATAGAGATTGGGAGTGTGAGAGAGAGAGAGACTGGAAGTGAGAGAGAGAGAGACTGGGAGTGTGTGAGAGAGAAACATTGGGAGTGTGAGAGAGAGAGATTGGGAGTGTGAGAGAGAGAGAGACTGGGAGTGTGAGAGGGAGAGAGAGATTGGAAGTGTGAGAGAGAGAAAGATTGGGAGTGTGAGAGAGAGAAAGATTGGGACTGTGAGAGAGATTGGGAGTGTGAGAGAGAGAGAGATTGGGAGTGTGTGAGAGAGAGTGTGGGAGTGTGTGAGAGAGAGAGAGTGGGAGTTTGTGTGTGTGAGAGAGAGAGAGAATGGGAGTGTGTGAGAGGGAGAGAGAGAGGCTGGGAGTGTGAGAGAGAGAGACTTGGAGTGTGAGAGAGAGAGAGACTGGGAGTGTAAGAGAGAGAGACTGGGAGTGTGAGAGAGAGGGACTGGGAGTGAGAGAGAGAGAGAGAGTGACTGGGAGTGTGTGAGAGAGTGACTGGGAGTTTGTGTGAGAGAGAGAGAGGGGGTGTGAGAGAGAGAGAGAGAGGGTGGGAGTGTGTGAGAGAGAGGGAGAGAGACTGGGAGTGTGAGTGAGAGAGCGAGAGAGAGACTGGGAGTGTGAGAGAGAGCGAGAGAGTGTGAAAGCGAGAGAGAGAGAGAGACTGGGAGTGAGAGAGAGAGAGACTTGGAGTGTGTGAGAGAGAGAGAGAGATTGGGTGTGTGAGAGAGAGAGACACTGGGAATGTGAGGGAGAGAGAGATTGGGTGTGTGAGAGAGAGACTGGGAGTGTGTGAGAGAGAGATTGGGAGTGTGAGAGAGAGGGAGAGATTGGGAGTGTGAGAGAGAGACTGGCAGTGTGTGAGAGAGAGAGACTGGGAGTGTGAGAGAAAGTTTGGGAGTGTGAGAGATAGAGAGATTGGGAGTGAGAGAGAGAGAGAGATTGGGAGTGTGAAAGAGAGAGAGATTGGGAGTGTGATGGAGAGAGAGATTGGGAGAGAGTGAGTGAGAGAGAGAGAGACTGGGAGTGAGTGAGAGAGAGAGACTGGGAGTGTGTGAGAGAGAGAGAGACTTGGAGTTTGAGAGAGAGAGACTGGGGGCGCGAGAGAGATGGAGAGAGAGAGGGAGAGACTGGATGCGTGTGTGAGAGAGAGAGAGACTGGGACTGTGTGTGATAGAGAGAGAGAGAGACTGGGATTGAGAGAGAGAGAGACTGGAAGTGAGAGAGAGAGAGAGAGAGATTGGGAGTGAGAGAGAGAGAGAGAGAGACTGGTAATGTGAGAGAGAGCGAGACTGGGATTGTGTGAGAGAGAGAGAGACTGGGAGTGAGAGAGAGAGAGCGAGAGACTGGGAGTATGAGAGAGATTGGGAGAGTGTGTGTGAGAGAGAGAGCGAGAGACTGGGAGTCATAGATTCATAGAGTCATAGAGTTATACTGCACAGAAAGTGGCCCTTCGGCCCATCGTGTCTGCGCCGACCTTCAATCCCTGTCCAGTCTAATCCCATTTTCCAGAATTTGGTCCATAGCCTTGTATGCAATGGCATTTCAAGTGCTCATCCAAATGCTTCTTGAATGTTATGAGGGTTCCTGCCTCTACCACCCTTTCAGGCAGTGAGTTCCAGATTCCAACCACCCTCTGGGTGAAAAAGTTCCTCCTCAAATCCCCTCCAAACCTCCTGCCCCTTACCTTGAATCTATGCCCCCTTGTTATTGACCCCCCTACTAAGGGGAAAAGTTCCTCTTTATCTACCCTATCTATGTCCCTCATCATTTTGTACACCTCAATCAGGTCCCCCCTTCAGCCTTCTTTGCTCCATGGAAAACAACCCCAGCCTGTTTAGTCTTTCTTCATAGCTGAGGCGCTCCATCCCAGGTAACATCCTGGTGAATCTTCTCTGCACCCTCTCCAAAGCAATCACATCCTTCCTATAGTGAGGTGACCAGAACTGCACACAGTACTCCAGCTGTGGCCTCACCAGCGTTTTGTACAGCTCCATCATAACCTCCCTGCTCTTATATTCTATGCCTCGGCTATTGAAGGCAAGTATCCCATATTTCTTTTTAACCACCTTATCTACCTGTTCTGCTGCCTTCAGGGATCTATGTACATGTACACCAAGGTCCCTCTGACCCTCTGTACTTCCTAGGGTCCTACCACTCATTGTGTATTCCCTTGCCTTATTTGTCCATCCAAAATGCATCACCTCGCACTTTTCAGGGTTAAATTCCATTTGCCACTTTTCCGCCCATCTGACCAACCCGTTTATATCGTCCTGTAGCCTGAGGCTTTCCTCCTCGCAATTTACCACCCCACCAATTTTCGTGTCATCTGTAAACTTACTGATCATACCTTTTACATTCTCATCCAAATCATTTATGTAGATCACAAACAGCAAGGGTCCCATCACCGATCCCTGAGGTACCCCACTGGACACAGGCTTCCAGTCACAAAAGCAACCTTCGACCATCACCCTCTGCCTCCTGCCACTCAGCCAGTTTAGGATCCAACGCGCCAAGGCACCCTGGATCCCATGGGCTCTTACCTTCTTGACCAGTCTCCTATGCGGGACTTTGTCAAAAGCTTTACTGAAATCCATGTAAACCACATCCACAGCGTTTCCCTCATCCACACACCTAGTCACCCCCTCGAAAAATTCAATCAGATTGGTCAGACATGATTTACCCTTGACAAAGCCATGCTGACTATCCCCGATTAATCCTTGCCTCTCCAAGTGGAGACTAATTTTGTCCCTCAGAATTTTTTCCAATAATTTCCCTACCACAGATGTTAGGCTCACTGGCCTGTAATACCCTGGTTTATCCCTGCTACCCTTCTTGAATAATGGAACTACATTAGCTGTTCTCCAGTCCTCTGGTACATCCCCTGTGGCCAGAGAGGTTCTGAAAATTTGTGTCAGAGCCCCTGCAATCTCCTCCTTTGCCTCACACAACAGCCTGGGATACATCTCGTCCGGGCCTGGGGATTTATCCACTTTTTGGCCTGCAAAAACCGCTAGTACCTCCTCCCTCTCGATGCTAATATGTTCAAGTACGTCACAGTCCCCTTGCCCGATATCTATCTCTACATCGTCTTTCTCCATAGTGAACACAGATGCAAAAAATTCATTTAAAACCCCGCCTACATCATCTGGCTCAACACACAGATTGCCACTTTGGTCCCAAATGGGCCCTACCCTTTCCCTGGTTATCCTCTTGCCCTTAATATACTTATAAAACATCTTAGGATTTTCCTTTATTTTGCTCGCCAGTGTTATTTCATGGCCCCTCCTCGCCCTCCTAATTTCTTTTTTAAGTATGCCCCTGTACTTTTTATACTCCTCTAGGGCTTCTTCCATCTTTAGCCTTTTGTAACTGCCAAAAGCCCCCCTTTTTTCCCTAATGCATTTTTGTATATCCCTTGTCATCCAAGGTTCCCTTTGCTTGTTGTTCCCACCCTTGACCTTTACAGGAACATGTTGGCGTTGTACTCTCTCTATTTCCCTTCTGAAAGTCTCCCACTGCTTTGATGTGGATTTTCCTGTAAGTAGCTGCTCCCAGTCCACTTTGGCCAGATCCTACCTTATCATATTAAAATCGGCCATTCCCCAATTTAGAATCCTTATTTCCGGGCTGTCTTTGTCTTTTTCCATGGCCACCTTAAATCTCACCGAATTATGATCACTGTCGCCAAAATGCTCTCCTACTGACACTTCCACCACTTGCCCGGCTACATTCACTAGAATTAGGTCCAGTCCCTCTCTTGTTGGACTTTCTACATGTTGGCTCAAAAAGCTCTCCTGGATGCACTTTAAGAATTCTGCACCCTCTAATCCTTTCACACTCTGACTATCCCAATTAATATTGGGGAAGTTGAAATCCCCCACTATTATTACCCTATTATTTTCGCACTTCTCTAAGATTTGCCTACATATCTGTTCCTCTATCTCCCCATGACTGTTCGGGGGCCTACAGTACACTCCCAGCAAAGTGCTTGCCCCCTTTTTGTTTTTAAGTTCTACCCATATGGCCTCATTAGAGGAACCCGCTAATATACCATCCCTCCTTACAGCAGTAATTGATTCCTTAATTAATATTGCAACACCCCCTCCCCTTTTACACCCCCCTCTGTCTCGCCTGAAGATTCTATACCCCGGAATATTGAGCTGCCAGTCCTGACCCTCCCTCAACCATGTCTCCGTGATAGCAACAATATCGTACTCCCATGTGTTCAGCAACAACTTCAGTTCATCCACCTTATTTGCAAGACTCCTTGCATTAAAATAAATGCCTTCCTGCCTTGCCATATTCCCTTTTGCCTTCACATATTTGCTCTGCCTTCCCAGCTGACTTGTTTTTTCCTCCGTATTTGGCTGTAAATCACCCCCTGCTATAGTTCCACTCTGTATCCCATCCCCCTGCCAAGTTAGTTTAAACCCCCCCCCCCCAACAGTGCTAGCAAACCTCCCCGCAAGGTTATTGGTCCCCCTCTGGTTCAGGTGTAAACAATCCGACTTGTACAAGTCCCACCTTTCCCAGAAGCAGACCCAGTGATCCAGGAAACTAAAGCCCTCCCTCCTGCACCATCCCTTTAGCCACGCATTCATCTGTTCTATCTTCCTATTCCTATACTCACTAGCGCGTGGCACCGGGAGTAATCCAGAGGTTGATTGGCTATGATAAATTGACCCTTAGTGTTAGGGGGATTAAATACGTGGGGTTACGGGGATCGGGTGGGATATGTGTCGGTGCAGGCTTGATGGGCCGAAATGGCCTCTATCTGCATTGTGGGGTTTCTGTGATTCTGTTTCTGTGATAACAACATTTGATGTCCTGCTCTTTAATCTTCCACCTAGCTCCTTAAATTCTTGCTGCAGGACCTCATCCCTCTTTTTACCTATGTCGTTGGTACCAATGTGGACCACGACCTCTGGCTGTTTACCCTCCCCCTCCAGAATGCCCTGCAGCCGCTCAGTCACATCCTTGACCCTGGCACCAGGGAGGCAACAAACCATCCTGGATTCACGTCTACGGCCACAGAAATGCCTATCTGTTCCCCTTACTATAGAATCCCCTACCACTATTGCTCTCCCACTCTTTCTCCTCCCTTCCTGGGCAGCAGGAGCACCCTCAGTGCCAGGAAGTTGGCTGCTGCTGCTTTCCCCTGGTGAGTCATCCCCCTCAACAGTATCCAAAGCGGTATACTTGTTTGAGAGGGGAATGGTCACAGGGGTCTCATGCACTACCTGCCTGCTTCTATTGCTCCACCTGTGAGTGTGAGAGAGAGAGAGTGAGTCTGGGAGTGTGAGAGAGATTGGGAGTGTGTGAGAGAGAGAGAGAGAGATTGGGTGTGTGAGAGAGAGAGAGAGAGACTGGGAGTGTGTGAGAGAGAGAGACTGGGAGTGTGTGAGAGAGAGAAAGACTGGGAGTGAGTGACAGAGAGAGAGAGAGAGACTGGGAGTGAGAGAGAGAGAGAGAGACTGGGAGTGTGTGAGAGAGAGAGAGACTGGGAGTGAGAGAGAGAGAGAGAGAGATTGGGAGTGAGAGAGAGAGAAAGAGAGAGTGGTTATGTGAGAGAGAAGAGAGAGACTGGGAGTGTGAGAGAGAGAGACTGGGAGTGTGAGAGTGAGAGAGATTGGGAATGTGAGAGAGAGAGATTGGGAGTGTGAGAGAGAGAGATTGGGAGTGTGTGAGAGAGAGAGAGACTGGGCGTGTGAGAGAGGGAGTGTGTGAGAGAGAGAGAGAGAGTGGGAGTGTGAGAGAGAGAGCGAGAGTGTGAGTGTGAGAGAGAGAGAGAGAGTGGTAGTGTGAGAGAGAGAGAGAGAGACTGGGAGTGTGTGTGAGAGAGAGAGAGAGTGGGAGTGTGTGAGAGAGAGAGAGTGGGAGTGTGTGTGAGAGAGCGAGAGAGAGAGAATGGGAGTGTGTGAGAGGGAGAGAGAGAGACTGGGAGTGTGTGAGAGAGAGAGACTGGGAGTGTGAGAGAGAGACACTGGGAGTGTGAGAGAGAGAGACTGGGAGTGAGAGACAGAGAGAGAGAGACTGGGAGTGAGAGAGAGAGAGAGAGAGACTGGGAGTGTGTGAGAGAGAGAGATTGGGAGTGTGTGTGTGAGAGAAAGAGAGAGAGAGACTGGGAGTGTGAGAGAGAGAGAGATTGGGAGTGTGAGAGAGAGAGAGACTGGGAGTTTGAGAGAGAGTGAGATTGGGATTGTGAGGGAGAGAGAGACTGGGAGTGTGAGAAAGAGATTGCGAGTGTGAGAGAGAGAGAGATTGGGAGTGAGAGAGAGAGAGAGAGATTGGGAGTGTGAGAGAGAGAGAGATTGGGAGTATGGGAGAGAGAGATTGGGAGTGAGAGAGAGAGAGAGACTTGCAGTGTGAGAGAGAGAGAGACTTGGAGTGAGAGAGAGAGAGACTGAGAGTGTGAGAGAGAGAAAGATTGGGAGTGTGAGCGAGAGAGAGATTGGGAGTGTGAGAGAGAGAGAGACTGGGAGTGTGAGAGAGAGAGATTGGAAGTGTGAGAGAGAGAAAGATTGGGAGTGTGAGAGAGAGAGAGATTGGGAGTGTGAGAGAGAGAGATTGGGAGTGTGAGAGTGAGAGAGATTGGGAATGTGAGAGAGAGAGATTGGGAGTGTGAGAGAGAGAGATTGGGAGTGTGAGAGAGAGAGAGATTGGGAGTGTGATGGAGAGAGCGATTGGGAGTGAGAGAGAGAGAGAGAGAGAGAGACTGGGAGTGAGCGAGAGAGAGAGAGAGACAGGGAGTGTGTGAGAGACAGAGAGACTTGGAGTGTGTGAGAGAGAGAGAGAGACTGGGAGCACGAGAGAGCTAGAGAGAGGGAGAGACTGGGCGTGTGTGAGAGAGAGAGAGAGACTGGGAGTGTGTGTGATAGAGAGAGAGAGACTGGGAGTGAGAAAGAGAGACTGGAAGTGAGAGAGAGAGAGAGCGAGATTGGGAGTGAGAGAGAGAGAGAGAGAGACTGGGAATGTGAGAGAGAGCGAGACTGGGAGTGTGTGAGAGAGAGATACTGGGAGTGAGAGAGAGAGAGCGAGAGAGAGAGAGACTGGGAGTGAGAGAGAGAGAGAGAGAGACTGGGAGTGTGAGAGAGAGAGAAAGTCTGGGAGTGTGAGAGAGATTGGGAGAGTGTGTGAGAGAGAGAGAGAGACTGGGAGTGTGAGAGAGAGAGGGAGAGACTGGGAGTGTGAGAGAGAGAGAGTCTGGGAGAGTGAGAGAGAGTGGGAGTGTGTGTGAGAGAGAGAGAGACTGGGTGTGTGAGAGAGAGAGAGACTGGGAGTGTGTGAGAGAGAGAGAAACTGGGAGTGTGTGTGAGAGAGAGAGAGACTGGGAGTGAGAGAGAGAGAGACTTGGAGTGAGAGAGAGAGAGATTGGGAGTGAGAGAGAGAGAGAGTGGGAATGTGAGAGAGAGAGAGAGAGACTGGGAGTCTGAGAGAGAGGGACAGAGAGAGACTGGGAGAGACAGAGAGAGAGAGACTGGGAGAGAGAGAGAGAGAGACTGGGCGTGTGAGAGAGGGAGTGTTTGAGAGAGAGTGGGAGCGTGAGAGAGAGTGTGAGTGTGAGTGTGAGTGTGAGTGTGAGTGTGAGTGAGGGAGTGTGAGAGAAAGAGAGAGAGAGAGAGAGAGAGAGAGAGAGAGTGGAAGTGTGTGAGAGAGAGAGAGAGTGGGAGTGTGTGAGAGAGAGAGAGAGTGGGAGTGTGTGAGAGAGAGAGAGAGAGTGGGAGTGTGTGAGAGAGATAAACTACCCGAACCAAGAGCCTGTGAGAGAAAGAGTAAGATAAACCTTTAAGAGCAGCTATGTCAAAGATGAACCCCTGAAAAACTCCCAATTTTGGACCTAAAAGTGGGCTAAGGTGGAACACGACACAAAAAAGAGAAAAAAAAAAAGTTATGTATCTGAGACAAAAAACAAACGACTACAATGAGCAGGGAAATGATATATCCTGAGCAATGCACAAAAAATAAAGCAAAGGAAAAATACAAGTACACAACACTAAAAAATAACCCAGAGATCCTCTACGTTGACTATACCACACACAAAGGGACTAAGCTGAAGAACAACCTCATATTCTACACCGAATACGTCACCTCCTGGAAGGAGACTTTACAAAAACACTACGCATACGTCTCCAGTGAAGGTATTGGCAGTGGAGGCAGACTGAAAATATGTAAAGATGGAAACCTAGATAAAGATGACCCCCTGCTAACCATAAGCTACTACAACAAAAATAGAAAGATCATGATACAGGGGAGTGTGGAAAATCTGGACTCTTCGAAAAGGAATTCCCCCAGTTGAAAACTAAGGCAGACACAAAGAGGACCAATGGACAGGAAGCAAAAGAGAGTCGAACAGAGGATGATGAGAGCCAAGTGGAGGAAGAAGAAGAGAGACCAGCAGAGGAAAACACCTCCCTGTCCATCTCCACCTCCCCCCCACACCTCTCAACGAAAACAAAATGATGAAAGAGAATCTGGCCAAACTAGAACTCGATTTCAACGAATACAGAGAAACACTGGCCAAGAATTTGAAGGAGGAATTCAAACAGCTAAAAACGAAACACGAGTCCACCATCCACAAGCTGAGAAAGACCATAGAGGAGCAAAGAAATGAGATCAAAGAACTCCGTACTCAACTAAACAAAACGAAGGAAACTGTAGAAAGGCTCAGCAGGCAACACAAACCTCTTAAGGTCCAAAAACCTGAGGACACAAAAACAACACACACAGAACCCGTCGGATGCCACCCCACACGAAGACACACCGAAAGCCACAAACCCCGCTCTTACCACACAATCTAGCCCAGAAACCCAGCCAACAACCAGCCCTCAGTCGAGTCATGCCCAGACTACTGCTACCCAGTCCTCACACACAGGAACACAAAAACCGTCAGATACCCCCCCAAACGAGGACACACCGAAAGCCCCAAACCCCACTCCTGCCACACAACATATCCCAGAAACCCAGCCAACAACCAGCCACCAGGCGAGTCCTCCCCAGACTACTGTTACCCAGTCTGAAAAACCAGCCCCTCAGGCGGTCCTGCTGACCGACTCCAACGGAAAGTTTCTGGACCCCCAGAGGCTGTTCCCAGACCATCAAGTCCTGAAAAAATAGTGCAGCAACACAGACCAAGCAATGAAGATCCTGAACAAAGAATCCCTTGGAAGCCCCAAATGGATTGTGATCCACACAGGCACGAACGACCTACGCACCCGACAGGAAGGCACTGCTAGGGCAGTGAGCAGGATGGCGGAAAAGGCCAGCAGGGAATTCCCCAAGGTGTGGATCGTGATCTCCACACTACTGCCCAGAAAGGGCACCCCAGCCTATATAATCCACAACACCAACAGGGAGATCGACACGAGATGTTCTGTCTTCCCCAACGTCTCCCTGGCCCATCATCCAAACATCAACACAAGGGATCTCTATGACGAAATACATCTACTCAAACAGCGGATGTGGGTCTTCGCAAGAAACCTCATAAACAGTGCCAAAAGACGCAGCCCTCCCACCCCCTCTACCATTGGGAGCCCAAACACAAACAGGACCACCAATGTCCCCCACCCCGCTATACAAAACCAACAACAGAACCGTGCTTTTATACCTGACCCAAAACCCCCCTCTAGACCACAGACTGTAGACCAAGAACTGAGAAAGATCATGATGATGATGAACAGCGTGATAGAAAGCCGGAGAGGAATGCACTAAATTATTAATATTGTTATTTATCATTATCACTATTGTTATCTTATCAGTATTATTACTATTATTAGATAGCTATATGTGCATGCCTCATGAAATTTATACTAAATCATCATTTAGCATTATAGAAAATAGTGTTTCCACACTCATCCCACAAAATAGGTCCATTTTATTTCGTTTTTTTGAACTATATAAATGCGTTCTTTCCACATAAGCTGCTGGAATATCCAGGGCCTCCGCTCCTCAACTTTTGGGATGAAGAGTGCAGACCCTGAATTCCTAAAAGCTATAAAAGACATTGATATAATTGTGTTAACAGAAACATAGTGCCAAAAGGACGTGCCGACCCACTGTCCTCCAATGTACCATGAAACCATTGTGCCCTCAGTAAAGAACACTAAAACACGCAAGGGCAGAACCTCCGGGGGAATATTGGTGTGGTATAAGGGAGAACTGGACAAACACATCTCACCGGTAAAACAGGGAAAATCACACGTATGGCTAAAACTAGATAAAAATATAGGAATAGCAAAAAAATATGTTTACTTATGTGCGATCTACATACCTCCAATAGAATCGCCATATTTCGAAGAGGAGTTATTTGATACTCTCCACATGGAAATCAGCCATTTCCAGGCCCAAGGAAAGGTGATAATATGTGGGGACCTAAATGCAAGGACCGGTTGTGAACCTGACCTCATAGACCCACAGGGAAACAACCATGTGTTTGGCCAGACCTCTTTAGATGTCACACCAGCCATCGCAAATCGGAACAACCTTGATCGTGAAATAAATAAAAGCGGTAGTGAGGTAGTGCAACTCTGCCGAGCCTTAGGCCTGTACATAGTTAACGGTAGGTTCAGAGGGGACTCCTTAGGGAGACTCACATACTCCTCAACTCTTGGGTCTAGTGTGGTGGACTATACAATCACTGACCTGGACCCCTGCGATATCAACTCATTCACTGTCAGGCAGCAATCCCCCCTCTCAGACCATAACCAAATAAATATGTAGCTTAAACTTTCTGCCCAAACTACAGACACAAAAAAGGAACCCAGTAAGCTCCATAAAATAAACCAGACATACAGACAGTGGAGAAAAATTCATCACAGCACTAAAGTCACCTGATCTCACAAGTAAAATATCAAAATTTAAAGAAAACCCATACGAGATCACCAGAGATGGTGTAAACATGGCCATAGAGGATATAAATATGATCTTCCATGAGGCAGCTGTAAAAGCCGACCTTGTGAAACAGAAGAGGAAGCGTCACAAAAGACAAAATAAAAATAAGAAATGGTTTGACCACGAATGCAAAAATGCCAGAAAAGACCTGAGAAAAATATCAAACCAAAAGCATCACCAACCAAACAATCCGGACCTACGTACTAGATACAATGAAACCCTCAAAAGATATAAACACACCATTAGGAACAAAACACAAAACTATACCCACAAAATACTCGAAGAAATTGAAAACTCCACCAATCCAAAACAATTCTGGGAAATGTGGAATAACCTGAGTACAACACAATTGCAAGCATTACCAATCCAAGATGGCGACATCTGGAGAACACATTTTGAAAACCTCTACAAAGACATCCCAATAAACGAAACAAACCCAAGTCAACATCAGGTCACAGAAAAACTCCACACATTAGAAGCAACAATTAAAGACAACCAAAACCCTCTAGACTCCCCAAACACATGGAAAGAACTGGCCACAAAAACAAAATCTCTCCACCTAAAGAAAGCCTGTGGCCCAGACAACATCAAAAATGAAATGCTCAAGTTCAGCAATATGGAGATGCAGGGTGCGGTACTCAAATTATTCAACATCATATTACGTTCAGGCTGTTTTCCCGATATCTGGTGCCAAGGACTAATCTCCCCCATATATAAAAGTGGAAACAAATCAGACCCAAATAACTACCGCGGCATCTGTGTCAACAGTTGTCTAGGGAAGTTATTCTGCAGTATTCTAAATAGTAGATTACTTGATTTTCTTAACAAACATAATATCCTCAGAAAAAACCAAATAGGCTTTCTTCCAAAACACCGCACCGCCGACCATATCTATACCCTTCACACCCTCATTGAAAAACATATACACCAAACAAAAAATGGGAAAATATTCGCCTGTTTCATCGACTTCAAGAAAGCCTTTGACTCTATATGGCACGAAGGGCTCTATTATAAACTTCTTCAGTGTGGAATAGGGGGCAAAGTCTATGACCTTATTAAATCAATGTATCTGAAAAACAAATGCGGGGTCAAAATTGGAGACAAACGCACCAATTTCTTCACCCAGAGAAGAGGCGTCCGGCAGGGCTGCAATTTGAGCCCGACCCTGTTCAACATATACATAAATGAATTAGCAGGCATGCTGGAGCAAAGCGAGTCACCAGGTCTCCGTCTCCTGGATGGAGAAGTGAAATCCCTGTTCTATGCGGACGACCTGGTTCTGCTGTCTCCCACAGAACAGGGATTACAGCAACAACTAGACCTACTCGACAAATACTGCCAAAATTGGGCTCTAACAGTAAATCTAAAGAAAACCAACACCATGATTTTTCAAAAAAGGCCCAGATGTCAGGAAAACAAATACCAGTTTACCCTCAGTGATACCACTATAGGACACACTATGAGCTACACCTACCTTGGTCTAACTATTACAGCATCAGGGAGCTTCAGCATAGCAGTGAATGCACTAAAAGAAAAAGCACGAAGAGCCCTATATGCAATAAAAAGAAAATTCTACAACATCCAAATCCCAATCAAAATCTGGCTCAAAATATTTGACAGCATAATCCTGCCCATTGCACTGTACGGTAGTGAAGTATGGGGCCCGCTAAATCACCAAAGCTACACTAAATGGGAAAAACACACAATAGAAGCCCTACATGCAGAATTCTGCCGAAGCATCCTTCGCATCCAAAGAAAAACGCCAACAAATGCATGCAGAGCCGAACTAGGCAGATACCCACTGATAATAAACATCCAAAAATGAGCACTAAACTTCCTAAATCACCTCAAATCTAGCTCCCCAGACACCCTTCATTTCAAAGCCTTTCAGACCCAAGAGCTAAACCCAGAAAAGAGTCCCCTGAGTCAGCTGCTACTGAAACTAAGTACTCAGCCGGACCCTGACCAGCCCCAGACCAACACAGCCGTCCAAACACCAATCCGAGTGAACCAAATCATTAAACAATGCAAAGAAACCTACCTGGAACATTGGAACAAAATAACCGAAAGCCAAAGCAGATTAGAATGTTACCGGGCCCTAAAAAGAGATTATAAACTGGCAGGCTACCTCACGACCATCAGAGACACAAAACAGAGACAGACCCTCACCAGGTACAGACTAAGCGACCACCAACTGGAAATTGAAAAAGGCAGATACAAGAAATCCTGGCAGCCTAGAGAGAATAGAATATGCGATCAATGTCTGGCCGGCGAGGTTGAAACAGAAATGCATTTCCTCCTAAAATGCGAAAAATTCAACACATCAAGAAACATATTATTCAACAAGCTAAGCCAAACAACCCCAGATTTCAAGGAATTGGATGACCTGTCAAAATTGAGATTAATCCTGGGAGAAGGAGACAGACCATACCTTGGGGCCAAATATGTAACAATATGTCACAACCTGAGGACTGTTTAAAATTAAGACTGTTTAAAATTAATATTGAACGTACCAAATGAAGTACAAAGACTGTTTAAAATTAATATTGTTCAAAAGTAATATTGTATGGACCCAACAAATGTCAAATCGATTGACACCTACAGAATGTTGGAAAACTGTACCTTTTTGCTATGTAAGCTTTGGCAATATGGTTCTCTGTAAACTTTCATGCTAATAAAGCATTTGAATTGGAATTGGATTGGAATTGGGAGTGTGTGTGTGAGAGAGAGAGACTAGGAGTGTGTGTGAGAGAGCGAGAGAGAGAGAATGGGAGTGTGTGAGAGGGAGAGAGAGAGACTGGGAGTGTGTGAGAGAGAGAGACTGGGAGTGTGAGAGAGAGAGACTGGGAGTGTGAGAGAGAGACTGGGAGTGAGAGAGAGTGAGAGAGAGAGACTGGGAGTGAGAGAGAGAGAGAGAGAGACTGGGAGTGTGTGAGAGAGAGAGAGAGTGTGGGGGTGTGAGAGAGAGAGAGAGGGTGGGAGTGTGAGAGAGCGAGAGAGAGACTGGGAGAGTGAGAGAGAGAGAGAGAGAGAGAGAGAGACTGGGAGTGTGTGAGAGAGAGAGAGACTGGGAGTGTGTGAGAGAGAGAGAGAGATTGGGAGTGTGTGTGTGAGAGAAAGAGAGAGAGAGACTGGGAGTGTGAGAGAGAGAGAGATTGGGAGTGTGAGAGAGAGAGAGACTGGGAGTTTGAGAGAGAGAGAGATTGGGAGTGAGAGAGAGAGAGATTGGGAATGTGAGAGAGAGAAAGGCTAGGAGTGAGAGCGAGAGAGATTGGGAGTGTGAGAGAGAGAGATTGGGAGTGTGAGAGAGAGACTGGGAGTGTGTGAGAGAGAGAGACTGGGAGTGTGAGAAAGAGATTGGGAGTGTGAGAGAGAGAGAGATTGGGAGTGAGAGAGAGAGAGAGAGATTGGGAGAGTGAGAGAGAGAGATTGGGAGTGTGAGAGAGAGAGAGATTGGGAGTGTGGGAGAGAGATTGGGAGTGAGAGAGAGAGAGAGACTTGGAGTGTGAGAGAGAGAGATTGGGAGTGTGAGAGAGAGAGAGACTGGGAGTGAGAGAGAGAGAGACTGGGAGTGTGAGAGAGAGAAAGATTCGGAGTGTGAGCGAGAGAGAGATTGGGAGTGTGAGAGAGAGAGAGACTGGGAGTGTGAGAGAGAGAGATTGGAAGTGTGAGAAAAAGATTGGGAGTGTGAGAGAGAGAGAGATTGGGAGTGTGAGAGAGAGAGATTGGGAGTGTGAGAGTGAGAGAGATTGGGAATGTGAGAGAGAGAGATTGGTAGTGCGAGAGAGAGAGATTGGAAGTGTGAGAGAGAGAGAGATTGGGAGTGTGAGAGAGAGAGAGGTTGGGAGTGTGATGGAGAGAGCGATTGGGAGTGAGAGAGAGAGAGAGAGAGAGAGACTGGGAGTGAGCGAGAGAGAGAGAGAGACAGGGAGTGTGTGAGAGACAGAGAGACTTGGAGTGTGAGAGAGAGAGAGAGAGACTGGGAGCACGAGAGAGAAAGAGAGAGGGAGAGAGAGAGACCGGGAGTGTGAGAGAGAGAGACAGAGAGAGACTGGGAGAGAGAGAGAGAGAGAGAGAGACTGGGAGTGAGAGAGAGAGAGAGAGAGAGACTGGGCGTGTGAGAGAGGGAGTGTTTGAGAGAGAGAGAGAGAGTGGGAGCGTGAGAGAGAGAGTGAGAGTGAGGGTGAGAGTGAGAGTGTGAGTCTGAGAGAGAGAGAGAGAGTGGGAGTGTGAGAGAAAGAGAGAGAGAGAGTGAGAGAGAGAGAGAGTGGAAGTGTGTGAGAGAGAGAGAGAAAGAGTGGGAGTGTGTGAGAGAGAGAGAGAGAGAGAGTGGGAGTGTCTCTGTGAGAGAGAGAGAGACTGGGAGTGTGTGAGAGAGATCGAGAGACTGGGAGTGTGTGAGTGAGAGAGAGAGACTGGGACAAACTGGGACAAACACCCAATTGAGGTCCTACATGCAGAATTCTGTAAAAGTATCCTCCGGACTCAAAGGAAAACCGTAAACAATGCATGCAGGGCAGAACTAGGCCAATTTCCACCAATAATTACTATCCAAAAAGAGCCACCAAATTTTGGAAACACCTAAAAATGAGCAACCCCCACTGCAATCATTACGATGTCTTGAAATGCCAAGAGAGGGCC